>NC_056731.1:1700679988-1700809988 GCF_019279795.1 Protopterus annectens
TTCCTAGAACAAGTTATTCTTGTCCCCTTTGATTTGTAGATGTCCAGCAGCTCAGTAGGCCAGGTATAAGTCACCTCTCAGCAGCCTGAATGACACTGAGTAGAATGACAGGTCTTTCAGTCTTTCAATATCTGTCATGTTTTGGAGGTACTGGATTATCTCAGTCACAAACCTCTGTGTTTTCTCCAGTTGTTGCTGGTGTCTAAGTTCAGACAGAACGGAGCATTGTACTCAATTAGTGGTCTGATAAAGGTACAGTACAGCAGAGCTGTGACATCTCTAGTCTTGGAAGTGATGGTCTTATTTATGAGGTGCATAATGTAGAATGTGTGTCTCACCACTATGGAGACATAGTGATTGAAGTGTAGATTGCTATCAACATGTTTTCCCAAGTATTGCAACACTGTGTTTGAGCTTAGAGGGGTGCTATTTATAACATATTTAACAGGGGTACTTCATTGCCAAAGGGGGAAATCAGGCATTTTTTGCTTTAAAGTTCAGTCTGTGAGTTTGGCAACAATCACTTGTCTATATCAGCCCCTTCTGTAATATGTTAACATAGTTGGGGGAATCTATATGAATGAATCCAGTTGACAGTTATCTATCCTTGACTGAAAATCAGAGAAATAGTTTCCAAACAATTCAGAGCTCAGTACAGATCCTTGCAGTATTCCACTGCTAAGTGGTCTAGTGGTAGAAGTGCTGTCCCCAACTTTGAGAGTGTGCATTATATCAGTGACCCAGTTTGCTATCCATCTAGTAATGATTAGGTTAATCCCCAGATGGGAACGTTTCTCAATGATACCTGAATGGGCGATAGTGTCAAAGGCCTTGGATAAACCAGTATAGTGGTATGTCCTGTTATCCCTCATCCAAGTTTTTGGGGTTATTATCAAATAAGTCCACAATGTTTAATAAGCAAGATATACCCTTGACAAAACCAAACTGGGTTGGGTCAAATGTGCTGAAGGTCACCTATGTCCCTGTGGATAAGATCCATGCTGATCTATTCCCCAACCTTGCAGATAAGGCTTTTTAGGTTTATAGGTCAATAGTTCTAGTTCTGCATGTTACCAGATTGATGTGCACTGCATATCACATAACATTTGATATTAATGTCTGTAGTGTAGGTGATATATGTGTGAAAAATATACTGAGACGTCAGGGTTACAGTGCTTGGTGGAGGTAACACAAGGCTGTATTGTAAATATGTAAAATATTGTTAGATAGGGCCTTCAGTTTTTTATATTTCCACATATAATTTCATGTCATAGACAGGACATGGACAGTACACAGCAGTAATACATAATAATATTTACTTTTTCATAGAACAGCAAGCAGCAGGTTTATGCAGTGGTTGGCAAAGTGTTTGCACGTATGAGATACACATTTTCAATACTTTCCATGTTTGTGCATAGTTAAGCAGTGTGCAAACACGAGCCACATTTCAAAAAGTCTGAGAGTTAGTATTGAGTCTATGAAATACACCTGCTGCTTAACCAACTCTGTGACAGCAAGTGTAAATGCATTGACACATTTCTTTTTCAGCCCAGATGATACTGGTTTAAAATACTGGTGTATCTTATACTTTTAAAGACTTTTAAATAAACAGTGATAATACAATGACATGAATTCTTTATAGTGCATGTGTTGCTGTGCATTGGCATAGCACAGTGGCGTTAAGTGGTATTGTGGGAAGATAACCACAGCAATGTACCTCTACTCACCATCACTGCACATTGGTGTGTGATGTGAGACTCTGCATAAACATAGAGCCCAAAAAGTGAATGGATCCATTGCTTTTCCTGCTACTTATGTGTGCTGAGTGTGATTCTATTTTTTGACCAGATTATAGGTGCTAAAATGGGGTAGATAGGAAAATGGTGAAATGGAGAGCAAGCAGGGGGATGAATAAAGGGAATGCAATATAGGAATGTGCAGGAAGGAGGTAGGAATGAACCAACGCTATTTACTTATTTAACAGTGTAAAAGTGAAAATATGTGTGTGTATAGCCAATTGGACCAAATCAATTGTGAAAAGAAGACATGTGTGAATTGGAGAGCTATGCATGGGACATTTTTTTTTTTTTTTGTGGGACAGGTGCCCTTTTTTTAATTCAGAAGGAGAGGATTGCTAGGTAAGTGACATAGGTATGTCTGGGTCAGATAAGTTGGTAGGTGAGGAAGCAAATGCAAACATACAAGACAAATAAGACATGAGACAGGGGTGGTGATGGACATAAAAGTTTTGGGAACACCATGATTTGGGTGAGGGAGGGGATGACACAAACTCATGGACATCAAGTTTGGAGATAATGAGAATTGAGTCTTACCCAATGGACTGTCCCCTTAATCTGCTGATGGCTGGAGTGCTTGACATCTCCTCCTCCTACAGACCATAAGGGAAAACAGCCTCTCCATACAGTGTACACATACACCAATGGTGCAGTGCACAACCCTACACACCATCCCTGGCAACTGCCTGTGAGAGATGAAATCACCACATCTGCCACTGCTCCTGGAGGGTACCACTGCCCCAACTTCCCGGACAGTACTACCTGAGGGCACAGGTAGTGCAGGGGAAGCAGAGGCAGTGCTGCCAGGTTGGCTCCCAGATTGCTGTGCATCAGTGATGCAGCCAGTTGAGTGGGAGCAGGCTGATCAACTTGGGCTGGTCTACCTCGCTGTGATGTGTACCGTTTAGTGATGTGGTACAAATGGATGGCATGGAGACATTTTAATGGCCATAATAGAAAATAAAAAAGAGAGCTAAGGGTTGGGGTGAGAGAAAAAAGAGATACAATTAGTAACATCATATGTGACATACAATGCATTAATACAATTATACAACTCTTTTATCTGAAGTGTTACATTTAAGTATATACAGATACACACTATACTACAGATTGCTGAAAGTAATCCTTGAAATGTGCATATGTTGTACATGTGCAAGTTCCAATTATACAGATTACAGTTTACAGCAGGGCATTTGTGACACCGGTAGAGTTTTTAATTTAATGTTAAATATTATTGAAAAAATAACAGTATTGTATAGTTGTGAATCATGGTATTCACCCACAACCTCTGACTACAGTTTAATATTGGACTCATAATTGGTTTGTGCTACAGACTAATGCATGCATCTTTGCTTTTGCAGTTGGGGTATGCATGCTCAATTTGATACAACTTTATAAAAGACTGAAAAAGCTATATTTAACTTTTAATGCTACAATAACACATCTCTTCTGCTGCATACATACCACTTGCTTCCTTCAATCTCTGCAATTGAGCAACATGAGTCTGTCAATTGAACTCATGCTCAGTGGGAGCTGTGGAAAGAACAGAAAAGAACAGAAGAGCATTATTCATATCAGTCTTGCCTATATTTAGATTTCTAGGTCTTTCAAGTACTCCCTTATTGCCATACTTACACAGCTGTGGGGTGTCATCAGTCTCAAATTCCTGTAACCGGTGGTTGAGAGTATCAATTTTTCTCCTGTGTATGTCATTAAAATGATGCCTACAATGCTATCCAGTGTGTGGGATACCAATAGCACAGGATACACAATGGGTCAAACTATTCCATACTTCAGACTTGTATTAGGAGCCAGAATAGTTCCCTTGCAGAACCCTTTGGCTGTAGTGCTTTACCAGGAGTCCAATAAATATCCTAGACTTCTGGACACCCCACCTCTGTGCACTAAAGTGTGTACCCCCCCTCTCCAACACCAGCCATGTCTACCAGCTGAACTAGAGCAATGGAAACTGATGCTTTCCCGCCAATTTGAGTTATTGCATTTACTGGTAGTGCGCAAACCTGAGTAACGATGCCAACCATGTTTGCATGATGTTAAGTGGAGAGCAGCAGTGCCAAGCAGGGAGAAATTAAATAATTGAAATTGGAAGATTAATCTGATACTTGGCCTTAGTTTGGAGGGTGTGTATTGATGTAGCCTGGAAATATATATTGGAAATTGGAAGGTAACTGTTGGGGAGTTAAGTTTGCAGACATTCGCTAGGGGCATAAATGTAATGACCCAACATTTTTTTTTGTATTTACTTTATAGTGTGGGATAAAAACCTAGGCATAAGGGACAAAACATTTTCTTCCACAGCATTAATTTTCCATTTTGCCACAGAAGAAGTGCTGCTCAGACATCGTCAGGAAACATACATAAATACAGGTAACAGTTTAAGCTGTTGCACACATATGTGTGTGACCTGACAAGGTTATTGGATATAGGTTCAGTTATGTATGCTTCTTAGTTAAATGTGAAGGCCATGCAAGTCCAGATAGCATAATTAAACTTATAGAAATACAGTAGACAGTATGCACTCATTCATAAATCTGAAAACACAATAATGGTGTCTCATCCTTCATACATACACTTCATATCATCTCCACTATCTAAAGTATTATAAGTGAGAGGGAATAAAAAAGGCAGTGGAACAACAGTAAAATGTCTAGAATATCCTGTATTAGAACCCAGAACCATGTGTATGGCAGTCTTACACTTACACCGGTTGTTACAAGAATATTGAAATAACACTTATCTAGATTTCGGTTCATTGCTATAAACTGCACTGCCAAAACATTAAAAATAGGTTGCCACAGAACTAGTTACATGAAATTGCCTAATTTCCTAATCATTCTTAAGGTATCTGTGTTAGCCATGCAATGCCAGTTAGCCGGTTTGCGTGGTGCCCAACAGAATTAATAGAATGTATCCGGTTTCAATTGTTGGCTGTCTGAGTCCTGTCTGCTGCTAGTGAACCATGCTAACTGCAGTGTAATGCTCGCAAGTGCAGTTGCACGATGAAATGCAGAAATTACAAGAATGTTTTCCTTTTGAACTTTGCTCTTTGGCAGATGTCCTGTTTGCAGGTGTCCTGCAGGTGTTCTGTCTGCTTCCTGCGTGGCCCACTAGTCTAGTTTGTGCACTGCCACTCTTTGAGCAAAGGAGATAAGCACAGCCAGACCTGACATTTATTTTTCTCCATTTCCTATGTTTGCATTAAGTGGCGCATCATGCAAACACTGGCGGAAAAAAAAAGAAAAAAGAAAGGGACTAGTACTTGAAATAAGGAAAAGTAATCTATGACATACACACGAGAAAATGTTGGTACATGAAATATTTCTACATAGGTCTGGATTTTAACTTTCACTCCAATGAACCTTCAGAGCACAGGAAGGGTGCCTTATCTCTCTTTGCCACACAAACAGCTTTGCAGCAAAGAACTGAAATTCTGCATAAACCAGTTGCAACATCATCTATAGTAATATGAAACCATACAACTGTTATTTGTACATTTATTACTGTTGGATGTAGTACACTAAGTGGTCACACATCCAGTTATGATTATTGCTTGCAAATATACAGCTCTGTCTTACCTCTCTGTGTTTGTTGGTCATTCTTCTCTTATCTGATTAGTAATCTGAAACATGGAGTCTGTAAATCATTCTATATCATTCTCCTTAAAATGTGTGAGGATATTAAATAACAGTAATGTTACATGCAGTTGCCAACAAATGAAGGAGAGGTTGGATGTTAATGACCAGAACCTGTAAGTTGTGTGTTGCTTACTTAGATTTCCAACCTTGACAAAATTACATCTAGCACTTTGTCTAACCTGGCCCACCCACTGGATGTAGGGCAGACTGCAGTGCTTGCACTATGTTTACATGGGATACAAAGAGCCAAGTATCTGGGATTCTGCAATTCTAATGGGCTCACACCTAAGAATCAAAAACAACATGGTCACCTGGTTAAACAAACAAACCACAGCTATCATGCATCTCTAAGACAAACCCTGGAAACATTACCAGAAAAATAAAACTCCCTCCACCATGAATGAATATAAACTACTTCGCAACAAAATTAAAACACATATTGCATCTGACCATCAATCCTACTCCTCCATACTCCAAAATAACCACAAGACAAACCTTAAAAAATTCTAGAATGGTATCACCTCCCTCCTCAATCCTGGCAAAAAAGACAACCCCTGCCCTGATCCAAATGCTTCTGACTTGGCCTTAGCCACCTAATTTAATTCCTTCTTCATTGATTCCATAGCCAAACTAACAACTGCGTTCCCCACCAATGCTTCGTACTCATCTCCATCCTCTCCCATCTCTTCTTCCCAGAATACTATCACCTCCCAACCCCTTCCTTTAACTATCAAACCTATCCCTACAACTACCATAAAAAACTGCTGAACTTGAAACCATGCTCCAACCCTTGACAACCTTCTTTCCTACTTTCTAACAATAGCTGTTGAAGCCATCACTTTCCCTATCTCCATTCTAATAAATCGGTCAATCAAAGAAGGCTATGTACCCCAACTCTGGAAGAAGGCCTTTATTATTCCTCTTCATAAAAGGGTAAAAATATTCCCAATTTTGACACATCGTAATCTTATCCCCTATCTCAAAAATTTTTGAAAAATGCATTCACCTACAACTCTTACTCCACATCACAGATAACCACCTGCTTATCCCCACACAACATGGATTTAGACCTGGCCATAGCACAACCACTGCTCTCCTCTCCTTTCTTGAAACCATCAACAAAGCACGTGACTCTTGCTGCCTAGTGTCTACCCTTCTTCCCGACTTATCAAAGGCATTTGACACTATCTCTCATAACCTTCTTCTATCTAAACTCTCTATTCTTAATCTATCCTTCTCCTCCATCAACTAGTTCATTATATAACTACAATAGGCAATAAGCAGTCAAATGGAAAAAAGCCACTTCCTTCTTCCTTAATACTCATACAGGTGTACCCCAGGGTTCCATATTAGGTCCACTGCTATTCAATATTTTCATAAATGACTTTCACCAGACCATCCCAAATGCTAAGCTTATCCAGTAAGCAGATGACTCTACAATCATCTGTTCTGCCACCTCTATCTCCACACTATTAAAATTAACCCAAGAGGCCTTCACTTCCACTGAACATTGGATGTTAGCTAATCACCTGGCACTAAATGCTTCAAAAACTAAACTTATGGTATTTACTCCTAGAAACACCACCATAGACAAAAACTCATTCTCCATTACTTGTCAAAGTAGTACCTCTCTCGAGGTAGTATCCCATGCCAAACTTCTAGGTGTCCTCATTGATGAGCAGTTCAAGATTGATACCCATCTACAAACAAACATCAAGAAAACTCACCAGAAACTTGGTATGCTCTACCGCCACAATTGCTTCCTCACTCCCCCTACAAAGTTTGCTCTGTCTACCATTTATCTCATTCCTTCCCTCCTCTATGGTGCCCCACTTCTTACTAACCTACAGTCTTCTCTAAAGACAACATTTTCTTCCTGATACAACAAAATTGCCAAGTTTACTACAGGCAACAAATTCTCCACCCACCACTGTGACACCCTCCTCAAACTAAACTGGCTAGAACTCCCCAATCATCTTTCCTACATTCAACTCACCCATGCCCACAAACTTAACTTAGCCTCACCTCCTCTCTCAAAATGCATCTACCCAATAGACATCTAAGATCCAACAACCATAATCTAATTGAACTCCACAAGCCCACCCATCCACCAGGTAAACATTTACTATCATTCTCTCTAGCACGCCTTTGGAACTCGCTGCCACCTCATATCCGTACCACCCATAACAACTCTGCCTTTAAGACCTTGCTTCACTCTCATCTCACATTCCTGGGAATGTTCCTGCTCTCACCCCACATAACTCCCTCAGCAGTACACCCTGTTTTCTCACTTTTCCCTCTCTCTATCTTCATAAACCTCACACTAAGCTAATATCCCTCCTAATCCACCTTTCTCTCCACCTCAAAAATTTTTACTCTACTTCTTCCTATTATTCCCTTGTTTCTTACTTCTACTTTAAACTCCTTCTGTCCCTCTTACCCTGCTATAATTCTTATATGATTTCTGTATGAATCTCCTTTGCCTCTACTGTTATATCTCCATTGTATTTGTAATATTTGCTAATGTTTTTCTTAAATTTTCTTTTTAAATTCCTACTTAATTTTAATACTATGTTCTTCAACTATATTACTATATTATGTAATTGCATATGATTTGCTTGCACTGAATAATGTCTTTATGGAGCTTTTCTCCCCAGGACTCCATTGAAAATAGATTCTTCCTGGGCCAATGGACTATCCTGGTAAATAAACTGTAAAATAAAATAAAATAAAAATAAATAAAATTTGCATCTTCACTGTGCTGACAGTCCTAAATCTACACCATATAAAGGCAACTGTGTAGCTAGGAAAACTGAATGTGAGGAGACTTGTTTATATGGAAAATACAGAAAAGACCCTATCAGACAGTGCAGTAGTGCAGCGGTAGCGTTACCACCTCACAGCAAGAGGTTTTCCAGTTCGATTCTTGGCTGGGGCACCGTCTGGGTGGAGTCTGCATGTCCTCCCTGCAATCATGTGGGCTTGCTCTGGTTTCCTCCTAAGTTACAAAGACATGCATCTGGAGTGTTTCTGCCTGGGCCACCGCTGAAAATTGGCTTTGTTTCAAGTCGGAATTTCCTGATAAACAAATGTTAAATAAATATTACTTTGGGATAAATCTGCACAGAGGATTACTGAACGTGAGAAGGTATGCTTGCATTTTTTCAGCTACATACTGTATATTCTGGAATGTAGTTAAGAAAAATCTGTATAATAGCTTAATATTTTGATTAGAAAAGTGATGCTATGGGCTTGTTTGTAAGGGCATTTCACAAGTATATATGATTGACAATACCTTAAAATGGAATGTTCTGT
The DNA here is from genome assembly GCF_019279795.1 of Protopterus annectens. Taxonomy (NCBI): domain Eukaryota; kingdom Metazoa; phylum Chordata; order Ceratodontiformes; family Protopteridae; genus Protopterus; species Protopterus annectens. The sequence continues at coordinate 1,700,688,756 of NC_056731.1, forward strand.
GTTAAATCTGTAGATATGTTTCAGAGACAGTTGATTTGCAGAGACAGTTGATTTGATAACGCTTTTAGCATTTCAAAGATAGTTTATTAGCAAAATGTGTCATTTGCCTATACTTTTAGGGAACAAGATCAAATGCAAGATGAACAACTAGAGCAGAAGGCCACTGATTTTTACAGAAGAGGATATAGTCGATCAAAAGCCATAAACACAAGACAGCAAGTATTGGCACAAAGAAACTCAAAATATGCTCCTATTTTCCAAATATGCATACTAAGCAATCTAGTAATAATAACATAGATATACATAAAGGTAACAAATATTTATTTATTTATTTTACATTTGTTGACTGGATTAGTCTGGCTGGGCAGAAGCCTTTTTTTTCAGCAGTGACCCAGGGAGAAAAGCTCCATTTTGAGTACAAATATAGCAGTCTAGTATAAATATTACACAGCATATTCTAACAAATAGAGTAAGAAATAAAAAAGAAAAACAACTTTTTACAGTATTTACATTACAATCACAAAAGAAAAGCAACTATTAATTTCTTATAGATGTTCTCATCCTGCAGCATCTGATGAATCTTGTTTCTATACCAATCAGCATCTATTATGACCATACCACCGCCCTTATCAGCTGGCTTGACCACTATATAATTTCTTTGTTGTAACTGTTTCAAGGCTTCTTTTTCCAATAGAGTCAAATTGTGGTGTCCCCCTGTCCAACAGGAAGTTAGACAAGATAAATTTACCCTTGAAATTTCAGCAACTGATCAAAGGGAAGCTAGTACTAGTGGATTGATTAACTGTATAACAGATCCATCTTCAGATGCCAATAATGAACTTGTGGCAGTCACCAAGCCTAAATAAGGGGTGGTGCATGCCCCTCTAAATTGGCCGCTTCTGGTTTTTGTGAAGCAACAATTCCAAAGGTACTTGAGAACACCAAGCCAGGAAAGAAAACAAAAAAGGTTTATGACATAACTTCAAATGAACCTCCTTTAACTGCGAATTTGTCGCAGGTGACTCTCACTAAAGAAGAACTTTCAGTACTCAATAAAGGTTTGAATTTTATTCAAGCTACACCGTCTGATCTTAATGAATTTGTAACAGATATTAGACTGTTTTCCAGGAATGTAACACTTAAGTCTATATTTGGTGTAGAAAATAGCCATAATATGATGCAATACAAGAAACTCAGCAACTTTACCCCAGTTAACCATCCTACTATTGAATTATTTCCCGCCTATGTAAAGATGAGGTGGCAGAAATAAGAGGGGAAAGAAATGGTTCTGGGGGCATCGCAATTTGACTCTAGCAGAAAAAGAAGCCTTGAAACAGTTGCAACAAAAAAATGATATAGTGGTCAAGCCAGCTGATAAGGGCGGTGGTATGGTCATAAAGGATGCTGATTGGTAAAGGAACATGATGTATCAGATGCTGCAGGATGAGAACACCTATAAGAAATTAACCAGAAGAGGTACTGAAATGATGATAAGTAGTGTCCAAAGCAACTTATATGAGATGCTAATGGAAAGACGTTTATCAAAAGACCTGTTTGACTTTTTTGAAACTGAACATCCCACTATTCCTAGTCTACCCAAATTGCATAAAAATAGTCAAGACCCCCCTCTACTTCCCATTGTAGTGGGGAGATGATGGGTAACTGAACCTTTGTCTATTTATAGTGAAAATTAATTGAAGCAAGCATTATCATTTGCTAATGAGGTACTAAAGGACACTGGCTCATTCTTAACTGACTTGTATAGTAAAGTAGAAAAGTTGACAAGAATGGATGACGTATTGGTCACTATGGATATTAATAGTCTTTTTACAGTCATTCCAAATGACTATGGTATTGAGGCTATTTGATCTTTCCTACATCAAGCCCATTTGGAGTGTGATTTACTTTGCTCTTTGTTGCAACTGGTATTGGAAAACAACACCTTTATTTATGGCTCGGAGTATTTTCTACAAACACGGGGGGTTGCCATGGGCACACCCTGTGCAAACAGCTATTTGACTTTAGTGTTAGCATACTGGGAAAGACAAAATGTATTGAATGACCATAACCCATGGAATAAGTATATACTATACTATGGTCATTTCGTTGATGATATTTTTGTTTCATGGAAAGGGGATGAAGAGCAATTAAAGGAATTCTTCCAATATCTTAACTCAAGTACAGAATTCTTGGAATTTAAGATCAGTTATTCCAAGGAAACCATTGACTTCTTGGATGTAAGGGTTTCCATGCACCCGGAAATAGGCTTGAGTACAAAAATATTCAGAAAATCCACTTGGAGGAATCACTATTTACATCATTCCAGTATGCACCCAGGTTATGTTTTTAATAACATACTTGAGAATCAAGCAGTAAGAATATCTCAACTGTGTACAGATGATGCAGAATTTGTTACAGAATTTACTAATTTAAAATCTAATTTACAAAGCAGAGTTTATAATGACAAGAAACTTATTGTGACCACCAATTTAAATGATATTCGAGCAGGAAGGGGATGTCCATATTTTTCTCAAACAAGAGTAACACCACATGATAGGATTGGAAGAGTAAGAAGACAGAGAAGTTATACTAACTGTAGTTTGACATACAGTATGGACAGTAGACGGGTATGTGATATTATCAAAATGTTTTGGCCAATACTGACAGCTGATGACAAAATAAGAAATATTGTTGGAGAATCGCCAGGTTTTACTTTTAAAAATTGAAAAAAACTTGAAGAGATTACTATGCAACAAAGATGGCATGATAAACCAACAATTACCAACAGAAAAGGTACATTTAGATGCCTCAAATGTAAAGCATGCACCTCCATAGACAGTGACAATACATTTAAACATCCTATTACTGATCGTCTTTACAAATTTGATGTCTATGCGAATTGCAATACACAGCACCTGATTTACATAGCCTGTTGCTTTCACTGTTCTGTCTTCTATGTGGGCAAGACATACCAACGGCTAAAAGATCGTATTTTATGTCACCTAAGGGATATCAAGAAATCAGATCCAAACAATGCACTTGCCATGCATGTCTCAAGCAATCTGTCCCATTACTTCAGGTTTAAGGTTATGGAAGTAATAGTCAAGTTAGATTTGAGATGAGACTGGAGGTTGAGAGTAGAAAACTTGTGGAACTACAGGAGAGTGGGTAAGTAAAGTAGGATAGTATGATAGATAAAAGAGGGAGAAAGAGGGATAAAATTAATATATTTTATGGTGGCTGAGAACAGTGGCAGTACTAATGATTTTTGAGGTGTTCTTTTACTACTGCTTTGAATAATTTTGGGTTGGTAAGGGACCGTACATCTTGAGGTAGTTTATTCCAGGACATGGATGGGTGATAGCTATACGGTTTACATCCAGTTTTAGTTTTGGGTTTATAGATTTGGAGTAAGTTTTGGTTAGAGCTTCTAAGTTGTCTAGAGGCAATTTCTTTGGGGGGTTTGTCTGGGGATGGGTTTGGGGAAGAAGGATTGCCTGGGTGGAGTATCTGGTTAATTGAGTGCCAGAATTTTTTTGAGTTAGATTTTAGTGCAGTAGGAGGGTTATAGTAAAAGTCCTTTTTATCTTTGTTTATGTATTTCTTTGTTAAGTTCCTTGCTTCTCTGTATTTTTGCAGATCTTTAGGAAGTTTAGTTTGGGACCAGATTTTCCAAAGCTTGTCTCTATTTTTCATAAGGTTGAGAGTAGTTTTGGACAGGCAGGGTGAGACTGTAGATTTGATGCGTTTGGTATGAATAGGAGCCAGAGAGTCTAGGATGTTTAGAAAGATAGGCTTGAAGTGAAGGACAGCTTCATCTAAGGGGAAGTATTTTAGAATGCCCCAATTAACTTTAGAGAGCAGGGTGTTAAGAGTGTCAGGGTTAAAGTTAGAGAGTTTGCAGCAGGTGATGTATCTGAGTGGCTTAGTAAGTTGGGGAGAGAACCTGGTAACTTTTACTGGAGAGTGGTCACTTAAACAGTTTGGCAACGTTTGGGGGTTGTGGTATTTTGAAGGTTGGGTTACTAGTATCCAGTCTATTAGGGTATGAGTAGTGTGAGAATTATTTGAATGGGTTGGGTGGGTGATAAGCTGAGAGAAGCCGTATAAATTAATGTAAATTTTTGAGTTGCCATTAGTGATAGATAACCAGTTGATATTCACGTCCCCAAGGATAATGATTTCATTGTGAAAGTTGTGTGGGAAGTAGGCGAGTATATTTTCTAGAATGGGGATATTGTCTCCTGGGGGCAATGGTGATGGAGGAGTGGTCATTAATTTTGAGATTTGCCATGATCAGTTCTGCAGGTACAAAGGATGTGGTAGGTTTAGGTAGCAATGTCAAGGTGAGATGGTTGGCATAAAGTATTGCTACACCATCTCCTTTTTTGTTAGGGCAATCTAGCTGTAATATGTTATACCCTGGGGGAAGGATGTCACTATCTGGGATATGCGGTTTTAACCAGGTTTCAGTCAAGGAGACAATATCAGGGTTATGATCAGTTATCCAGGCATGAAGTTCACAGACTTTGTTTAGTATACAGCAAGTGTTTATATTAGTAGAAGGAAATGTTGTTTATTAGGTGGGGGAGAAGTGGTTGAAATGGGGGAGGTGATAGGTCTAGGGTTAGGGTGTATATCACCATTTAGAAGAAGGGTAGGTAGTAGTTGGTAGTGCTTTTGAAATGTTATTTGGTAGTAGCAAAGTTTGGGCTTGCTGTGGGAAGTTGAAGGATAAGTAGGTGAAGTTTTTATTTTAGGGAGTGGAGTGTTAAGAGGAAGGATGGAAGAAGAAATGGTTATAGAGAAATGAGCAGCATAAGAGACAGGATAGGGGTATGTAGGAGTCATTATGATAGGGGATAGTTTATAGGGGATGGGAAGTTAAAAGGAGAAAGAGAGTAACTGGGGGTAGGATGAGAAACGATACAGTAGCTATAGATATGTTCTAACGTAGGACCAAAACACCCATGTTATTAAAGCTGTAATTAATAAATATTGGCCGATTTTGTCACAGATACCGGAGCTAAAGGATTTAAGTATAGACATACACTCTTTTACGTATAAGAAATGTGCTTCTCTGAAAAATAAGCTCTGTTATAAAGAGTAATATAAATACAATCAGAAACAGTCTAACAGAAAGGGAACCTTTAAGCGTCATCAATGGTCATTATGTAGACATGTTTTTACTGATTTGTGTTTTGTTCATCCCATTAGGAAAACAATGTTTTATCTACAGGTGCATGGCAGCTGTAGTAGTAAAGACCTGGTATATATTGCTAGATGCACAAAGTGTGTTTCGTTCTATGTTGGCAAGACAAATCAGATGCTAAAAAATCGTACTAATAGTCATATGTCAGAAATAAAAATGAAAGTTTTAACAAATTCTTTGTATAAATATATTTCTGAAAATGATGAAACACATAGTTTTAGATTTTGTGTTTTAGAAAATGTTAATAAATCCATGAAAGGAGAGGATCTTATGAATATTACTGAAAGATGTGAAAGTAAATGGATTTTATATTTTAGGGCTTTTTTACCACCTGGACGTAATGAAATTTATTCCCTAAATCCCCAACTTTTATACTTACATAGCTGTTTTAAATAAGTTTTAACTTAAATTTAAAAGTCTGAGTTTTAAATAATGAATGTTTATATATATATATATATATATATATATATATATATATATATATATATATATATATATATATATATATATATATACACACACACACACATCTTTCTTACTTATTTCTAACATGTTCTTTAACATTGTCTAGGTAATTATGTAAGTTTAACTTTAAGAACTTATTACTGTTTAATTGTTGCTTCATTAGAGCTATAAAAAGGTGCTCAGTATTTTAAGATAATGCCTGATGAGGCAGACTGTTGTCTGTGAAAGTACTTTATTTATTTATATTAAAGATTTTATTCATATCTCTGTGGTTAAGTGGTCTCTTGGCTCTGGTGCAGCTTCCTGCTTTTTTTGTTTTTGTCACTGTTGTAGCACATATTTGTTGGTGAGGTTTGTTTCTTTTCTTTTTCCTAGGGTTGCAGATGTGGCACAGGCTGATATGTGTGACTTTCTGCACTGCATTGTCGATTCAATAGATCGGATGAATGACACATTGGAAAGAGCGGTGTCTGTGATGGAACTTCTGCTGGGAGGAGGGTGGTATCCTCATGGGCATAGGTCAGCAACATCATCTGTTGTTACCAACATGGCTGTGCCTGATCATGCTCCCATAATGGCAGTACTTCCACTGCTCCATCAGTGGATGAGCTGTTCACACCCAGATGTGGCAGGCCATGGGGTCATGGTCCCAGGCATATTCGTGAGGAGAGTTCATCCAGGAGACATCAGTCACATTCAGGTAGCAGTAGTGCATCTGACTATGGGGATGGACGTGCTAGTGCAACTTCTGGCAGAGCCAGTATTCATGGTCGGGGACGACAATGATGAACTGCCACCTCTACCATGTATGACTCACAACTGTCTGGCATACCAAGACTTAGAGCAAGCACAGAGCTTGGCTTGTGTTCATGCAGACACTCACACACCAATTTGACCTGGAGGACCCCTACAGACACACACACACACACACACACACACACACACACACACACACACACACACACACACACACACACACGCACACACACACAACAATTACATGGTTCAGCCACGCAGCTTAAAACTCATTTTGTCTCACTGGCCATTTGCTGCTTTATCCAAATGTCTGCCTGCTTCTCTTTCTTACTCACACATACTCACTGACCTTTTGTGTCAGCCTAGGCTTCCGGCCCCACACCCCCCAACACACTGCACAAGTGATAATAACTATGTCATGTCCCTGTTTTGTATCTTTTGGATTCAGGGATGCATAAACTTTGTGTCTGATGCACATGGTGCATAGCAGACTTAGTGCTTAGGATATTTGCATTTGTGATTTTGACTTATATTGGTCTTAGAAAGTTAGACAGTTGATAGCATCAAAATTTTACAACTTTATTGTGAATGATCTTGTGAGGGCTGTGAAATCTGAAACTGCAATATGCATCATTACTTTCAAAGTTCTCTCTTTAATGATTTTCTAGTACAATCATATGGTGCTAAGCTGAGGGCATGCAGTGACCATCACTACTTTTGAGAGGTATGACTTGTGTGAATCTTTGATGTCTGAGGCTTACTACTTAATAATGAATACATATAAGTCAAATAAGTCTCTACTGCCACATGCTAAAGTCATTTCTTTACAAATCTCCCACCTTTTACTTGCTTACACTACCAAGTAACAACATGCAAGGATATGCCAGTTATTCATATTATTACGCAATACACTTCAGGTTCAGCGCTTATCTCTTAAATCCAGCAGTTGCAACAGTTTTAGTTTAGGGCTAACTGTCTGATGTAAGCAGTATACACCCAATACATGGGGAGGGAAAGTTTGTGAGAATTATCTGGTATCAATGTTACTATATGTATGTGTGTAGGAGGAAGGATTTAGGCCTTAGGTGGTGAGTGAGTGTACAATGCATTGAATATTAGCCAATGTGAGGGATACTGAGCTTGCCTACATCTGCCTACATCCACAGCAGCTGCTGGTTCCCCCTCTGACTCCCCATCTGCGACTGGCTGTGGTGACCTTGGCATTGGTAGTGGAATGTGTGTCCCTTCCCCTTGTTGATCTTGCTGAAGCTGTTTTCTCAGGATGATATTGTGTAGTTGCACATACTGTGAATATTTCAGTACGTCTGTGGATTGTACTGCAAGGCTCCCTCAGATGTATCTCTAGGCACTGGAACCATGACTTCAGCAGCCCCAAACACACACTTTATGATATTTCTGGTTTGATCGTGTGCCTCATTATGTATGACATTCTTCAGTGGGTGTGTTTGCATTTCTGATGGGTGTCATTAGCCATGGTTCCAGTGCATAACCTGCATCCCACAGTAAATGACCCTGTGGGATATCCCTCCCCCCAGTGAACATCTGATACAGTTAGGAGGTGTGCCAAATATGTGAGTTGTGGTAACTGCCACGGTTGGCAGCACACAAGTTCAAGATGATTCCCTTAGCAATACATACAGCTTGGCAGTTAACAGAGTCAAAGTATGTTCTATTAATGTAGAGCCTTCCCTGTTTCCTGGGTGGTGCCTTAATTTCTATGTGTTTGCAATCTATGGCTCCCAGTACTTAAGGTTAGTGTGCTACAGGGTAGAACTCCTGCATATTTTGGCCCTATCCTCAGGAGTTCAGGGAAAATATATCTGGTCATTAGCATTTTGGAGCATTGCATACAAGAACTGATGGAGGATCCTGGATGCTGATGCCTGTGACACCCCCAGCATGTCCCCTGTCGGTCTCTGAAAGGTTCCTGCAGCTAAGATTCTAAGTGCTACACATACCTTTGTCTCCACTGGGATGTGTTCTCCTCAGTTTGCCTTGGCTCTGAGTTGAGGATGACAGAAGTTGCAGAGTTCCTGTAGTGTGTCTCGGTCCACCCTGTTGTGGTCTACAGTTTCCACATCATGTAGGTTGTGATAAGTTACCTGGGGTCTGAAAACACTTCTCCTTCTTGGCCTTGGTCTATTAGCATCAGCAGCAGCATACACTTGAGCCTGTTACACACAGACATGAATTAAAGCATCAGCAGTCTCTAGCAATGTTTCTGTGTAGACTTTCCTTGGCAGTATTGCAATAGGTTTTGGAATTCACAGGAAAAACTAGCACTGAGTCTACACGGCTGTTTTATAGCTTGTTGAATAGCTCATCCATCTTGGATTGCTTGATTAGGATACAATTCAGCTGTTTATGCAGTAATTTGCATGCCACAGTATTTACTTTGTTTGCACAGCTGTGTGCAGCTCTACACACAGTGTAGAGCCACTTACTGAATCCAAAACCGTGCGCTACTGTGTGGGCATGACATGAACAAGGTGTAAATGGATTGTGTAGGCTTTATTGAATCTGGTTGAATATACTGCCATGAACAAGTACTACAACTGTGAAGTGCCATGCAGCACATGGATCTAGAGGTCTGTGTACTTGTGTGTGTGTGTGTGTGTGTGTGTGTGTGTGTGTGTGTATGTGTGTGTGTGTGTGTGTGTGTGTGTGTGTGTGCGTGTGTGTGTGTGTGTGTGTGTGTTTGTGTGTGTGTGTGTGTGTGTGTGTGTGTGTGTGTGTGTGTGTGTGTGTGTGTGTGTGTGTGTGTGTGTATCTGAGTGTGTGTGTAAAAGTATGCAAATGTGTGTGTGCATTTGTGTGTAGGTATGCAGATTTGTGTGTTTGTGTGTGCAAGCACACGTCTGTATACAAATTCAAACAACAGATACCACTATATGTACCACATTCACATTACAGGCTAATTAAAACATATTTCCTACAACATACATGCGCAGATATCCTAGAATAAGGCACTCCTTGAGCATAGTGCATTTTAGAAAGGGAAATGGTATGGAAGTATACCTAATCTGCTTGAAAGCCTTCTGTATGCCATTTCACACTCATTTCCTCAGCAGTACTGTATTGTATGTAGTGTTGATCACAGCCTGCATCTCCACTGATCTAAATGTTTAGGGTTTCTAATACCATGACAGGAATTGGCCCTATTCCTAAGTCAGGATGCAATCAACATTAATGAAATAAGAATGTTATCAGTCTTTTTATGTTTCCCAAGAGTGCTCTCCTAAGCATCTGTAATTTACACAAGGGTTGCTTTTTTCTATAGTTTATAAAGAGCTATCGTATCAGCAACATATTTGTGTTTATATTCTTTTTATTTTCATTAGCCCTATTGCTCATACTATTATTGTAACTATCAGGATATCTTTATCTCACATTGCAGTGGTTTCTCATGTATCTCAGTAACTCAGGACACTATAATTACTAAGTGTAGCTGTTTCAATGATTAATAATACTTTTGTCTTTTTTTTTTCTTTGACTACTAAATCTGGTTTGCTTGTTTCACTTTTTTTTGACTCTTGGTATTAGATTACCCCATGTTATCACTACTCCATTTTCACTTTCTAGCCATTGTTTACAATTTGGCACATGTCCCCGTAAAACCTTCCCTGAGACATCTAATGACTCATTCTCAAACAGTTGCCACTCGTCCTTCAGGACAATATGTACAAGGACTGGAGACACATGGCGTTACAATATATCTGTACCTTTGAACATCCTCAATATAACAGACAGCAATGTTTCAATTTTAATTTTACGTAAGTCTACTTACTGTACCTCATCAGTGATATACCTCATCAGTGATATACCTCATCAATGATACACCTCACACAGTACATCAAAGTAACATAAGCAGCAAAACCACCGATATTTGTAAAACATTCATGAGCTGCAATTCAAGAAGCATTATGTGGAGAAAACGGTTTAAAAATTATATTCCAAAATCTCATTTAGACCATATAGTAAGTACTCAGCAGTATGACTTACATCCATCTAATACTCAGACAACAGTCTGGCAAAAATGACATGAACTTAGCTATTGCGCCATCCTGAGAATCACATTAATGAAGGTATATCAGTAGGTGTTTGTATGTTTATTCACTTTTTTAATTTCTCCAAGTCTTTGGGGTTCGAATACCATGATGGGAATGGACCCCATTCCTAAGTCAATGTACGATTAAAGTTCATGACCTTAGCATTGTTTCAATCATTGATGTCAGCCAGTAGTGCTCTTCGCAGCACCTGCAATGTGCTCAGTAATGACTCCGTCTGCAGTTCGTATGGAGTTACATGTGTTGGTAGCATATCTAAATACGATTGTAAATTCTTTTTTATAAGACCCATTGCTCCTACTACTATTGGAACTGTCTGGATATCTTTCTTCCACATTGCTTTCATTTCTGCCTGCAGATCCAGATATTTTATGACTCTGTGTCTCTCTGTATGTAAGACACTGGAGTCACTGGGTGTGGTTATTTCAATGATCAATGCTACTCTTGTCTTCTTTTCTTGGACCACTATATCTTGTCTTCTTTTCTTGGACCACTATATCCAGTTTTCTAGCATCTATGTTTTGAACTGTTGGTAATGGATGATCCCATGTGATGTAGACGTCTTTATTTTCTATGATGCTTTGTGGCTCATGTTTCTAGTGTTTTTCGGCCACTTCAGTACCATAATGTTTGCACAATCCCCAGTGCAACAGTCTTGCCACATTATTATGCCTTTCAGAATACAGTCCTTCTGCCATTAGTATGTTGCCACCAGCAACGAGGTGTGCAACTGTTTACAATTCAGTTTTACAAAACCTATATTTGTCTGTTTCTCACACATGTTCAATGGACTTTATAAACCAATGTGTACGCAGCCTGCAATCATGGGCCACCAATATTAACCTTTCATCTCTTGGTTTGAATTCACCTCTCCTTAACCATTCCTGTGTTCATTCCTGATCAACATGAGGTTCTTCCAGAAGTTTTCTATACTTGCAACTATATTTATGTTTTTTCCACATTTCTTGCCTTCTCATCTGATCCTTCACCTTATATTCTTTCTTTTGTTTTTTGGCACATTCAGTTGTTGCCTGATGTTTATCTACTTCTGGTTTGATTTCCATTCCTGCTTGATGCCGATATGCTTTTGCTAGATTAAGTTGAGAAGTCATCTTAGATTTATTCTCCTCATCTTTCAAAACTTTCACTATGTTTGGGTCTTGTGAGGTCAGCAGATATGTGTGGAGTCCCACAATTGCAGATATACATATAATCAATTTCAAGGAGGCTCATCCCTCCTTCAAAATGTGGAATATATAATCTTGGTATGCACTGATTTTTATAAATCATTTGGTGAGCATGAAGCATCCTTCTTGTTTTAATATCTAATCTATCCAAGACATTTTGGGGCCAGTCAATCACTCCAAAACTGTAAGTTAGGACAGGAAGAGCAAATTGGTTTATAGCTTTGATTTTGTTCCTAGATGTCAGTGCTGTTTTCAGGATTAATTTAAGTCTTCTGAAGTATTCCTTACTAAGTTTTATTCACATTTGTTCATGTTTTGTTGTTGATCCTTCATCAATTCCCAAGTATTTATACACTCCTCCTTGCTCAAGTTCTTTTATATCACATTCTTGTCCCAAACTGATGTTTTCCTGGCGTTGCAGTTTTCCTGCTTTAAAGGTTGCTTTTGCACATTTATCAAGACCAAATAACATTCTTATATCATCTGATAAAGTTTTGACAACTTGCAGTTGTGCTTTCAGTTCCTCATCTTTTGAGCTATATAGTTTTAAATCATCGACAAAGTGAAGGTGAGAAGTCTTTCCACTTTGTTGTTTTCTAGGAGCCAGATTATAGCCATGGCCTAAGCTGTTGAGTAAACAACTTAATGGATTAAGGGCAAGGCAGAATAGTAACGGTGACAGAGAGTCACCCTGGAATATCCCCCTTTCATTTTTATCCCTGGAATAACAATTTGTCCTTCATCATGGCTTAATTGCAAAGTGGTCAGCTGCTGCTTCATGATCACTGTAATGTAATCAATCAGTGTGGGGTGTATCTTAAACATTTTTAAGAACTCTTTTATCCATGAATGAGGGATACTATCAAATGCTTTTTTGTAGTCAGTCCATGCCATACTTAGATTCTTCCCCTTTTTATAGTTCTCCACTATGACTTTATTTAACAACAAATGATCTTTTGTTCCGTATGACTTTCTTTTATTGCCCTTTTGTTCTACTGCTATAACTGAGATTTCTTCTAAATGACTATAAACTCTGTCAGCATCAATTCCCATGTATAGTTTATACGTCGTCAGAAAGCAAGTTATTGGTCTATAATTTTTAGGGTAGCTTGCAGGTATACTCTTATGTAGGAGCATTGTTTTTCCTGTTATTAGACAGGTTGGTGTCTATTCTGGGCACTCATATAAATAGTTCTTTTGATTGTACAGTCTGTTTACTGAGGAGTTTATTGAGAGGGAGGTTGAACGTTTATTGTTGCATACACTGTGTCAGCCTGTGACTATAATCCCTCTGCACTAATTAAGTAATTCATACTTCAAGGATGCAACTCCAGTCTATAATTTGCACTTGTTTAGTGTCAGACATTGCGTTCTTAGCCAGTCCAACAGTTTAATTAATCTACTCTGTTGCTCTTGCCTTGCAGCATCATTAACTTGAATGTCATCCATAACTTTTCACAACCCATTCAGTTTATCAATAATATTAGTCACGACACACTCAGTAATGATACTGATGAAATCCTGAAAGGGAGTGTCAAAAATCTATATCTGCCCAATGGAATTTTAGCATACAGAACTTGGCATTTAAATCATGCAGTTTAATCTGCCAAAACTTCTACAAACAAATGCAATTTGAGGGTCATGCTGCTCTACGCTAGAAGTCTAAATCTCAAAATGCAATCACTCGAAGTACTCCTTAAAATGGAGAACTTCGACAGTTGTGCTGTAACAGAGACCTGGCTCAAGGCAGCAGAAAGCAGCCCTGCACTACCAGGCTATAACTCATTCCACACCTTTCAGCCCCAGAACTTGGACCAAAGCTCCAAAGGCGGTGGTGTTTCCATATTCATAAAGGATTTGCACACTTCCATACTGGTAGCCCAACATAACGCATCTGAGATACTTCAGGTGCAGCTAACATTGGGTAAGACAGCAATTCAGGTCGTAGACTGCTATGGATCCCCAACCATGTCCCATGACTCACACTCCACATTCCTAAGCACCCTGGAGAATATTAGCATCCAACCTAACACTTTCATACTGGGCGACATCAACTACCCTTCCATTAACTGTGAAAACTACACATGTACCAATACACTTGCTCAACACTTTCTGGAATTCATTAATTCCAATGCCCTGGACCAGCTCGTTTGTACCCCCACTAGAGGTAGCAACATCCTTTACCTGGACATTACTAACATGGGCGACCGTTGCTCTACACCAATAGTCAACTCCTCCCTGGTTAGATCCGATCACAAGCTAATCACCTAGAAATCCACATCCTTCTGACCCCCCCCCCCCCAACAAAGGTAACCACCATGAAAAACTTCTCCAAAGCTACTTTGGGCTCCTTAAAACAGAGGTGGCTAACTTCACAGCATCCATGCAAATGGAGAATAGTTGCATGACTGCCAAATCATACACCAATGCACTGTACGAACACGCACACAAACGCTTGGATCTCGCCATACACAGTAGAACTAAGACGCTCTCCTCAAAAAAAAGGAAGCCAATCTGGTGGTCACCTGCCATAAACAAACTCTACAAAAGAAGGAGGAAACTAATGTGGAATAAGGTGAACTCCCAAGACTGGAAAAACTCTCTTATCAGCCTCAACAAAAGGTTGAGATCCCTCATTAAATCCTGTAAAGCTAGTTATGAAAACAGAATTGCAGCAGATAGTAAAGACAACCACAAGGCCTTCTATAGTTATGTAAAGAATCTCCTTGGCAATACACAGATTTGCTCTGAGCTACTGCACAATGGTACCTCCTATACCGAGCCAACAGATATTGCAAATATACTGGTGGACAGATTCAGTGCTAACTTTGCCCCCCCCCCAAAGAACCAATCACAATACCAGTAGATTGCCAGGCACCCAGTATCACTGCTGCACAGGTTAATACAGGACTGTCCAAAGCCAAGAATACAGCTTCTATGGGACCTGACAATATCCCTGGCTGTGTTCTACATGAACTACAGAGTGAACTGGCACCTCACATGTGTGCCCTGTTCAATCACAGCCTCACCTCAGGCTTTGTCCCTACCAAATGGCACACTGCTACAGTCATCCCTTTCCACAAAGGAGAAGCGACTACAGACCCTGGGAACTATCACCCCATTAGCCTGATGAGTCTGATATGCATAGCTATGGAACGCATCATCATGGACCTAATAAAGAAGGATATAGGGAATCTCCAAACTCTGGATTCTACACAGTTTGGTTTTGTTAAGGGTAGATCATGCCTGCTCAACTTGGTCAACTTCTTTAAGTCAGTCACCAGAGCTGTGGCTGAAGGCAAGGTGGTTCATACAGCCTACCTTGATCTGGCCAAGGCCTTTGATACCATTCCCCACTCAGGAATCATAGAAAAACTTACTAAGGTAGGCATCAACCCCTATATCACTAGGTGGGTTGCAAAGTGGCTCAGAGATAGAACCCACAGTGTGAATGTAGCTGACTCCAAGTCAGACTGCCGACCAGTCACGAGTGGAGTCCCACAGGGTTTGGTCCTGGGTCCTCTCCTGTTTGGTATCTACTTCTCTGAAGTCCAGGCCTCTCTGGCTGACAAAGTTTCCAGCTGATTGCAAGTTGGGAGCCATTATTAACTCCCCAAGTGATGTTGACATCGTACAGAAAGGCCTCAATGAGACCAATGACTGGTGTCAGAACCATGGCCTTAAACTCAATGCCAAAAAATTAGTCTTCTTCCCCTTTGGGAAAAACATGGTTCCCTTGAATTACCACATTGATGGTAGTCCACTGAACACAGAAGGCATTATAAGAGATCTGGGAACACAGGTTGACAGCAACCTCTCTTTTGACCAAAACATTGCCACTGTGGTCAGAAAGTCCTTCTATGTGGCAAATCTCATTACTAAGGGTTTTGCATCCAGGAAGAAAGAGGTCATTGTCTCCCTCTACTCTTCCCTCATTAGGCCAATCACCGAGTACAATGCCCCATTTGGCATATACCTTACTAGACACCTGCAACAACTGGAGAGGCTGAGAAAGTACCTCACAAAGAGGATCCTAGGCCTTAAACACTTGTCCTATATGGACAGACTCAAAAAACTCCAACTATTCTCTGTCGCCTACTTAGAGGCAATCTCTGCTTGATTTACAAAGCCATGTCTGACCCATCTCTGTTAGAAATGCTACATCTAAAGAAATCCCAATCCCTCCTCACCACATGATCCAGAGACCTCAACCTCATTACCACAATCAACAGAACATGCTGGAGGGACAGTTCATAACCCAGGGATTGCCCATGCTATGGAATAGATTTCCCATACATGTCAAGCAGAGCACCTCACTGGCCCTCTTCAAGAGAAATTTTGATGATTGGATGGGAAATAGAAAATTCACCCCGGGGTTCACTCCAGTGGCTCTACTCGACAGAGGTACTAGGAACTAAGGTTGGGTGGCACAATGCTAGGGTAATCCTATAGGCTAGGCTTGTAAAGGCTCCAGGGCCATTAGCCATTAGCAACAGTCTAAGGCTAGCATTCAAAACTAAACATTGTATAAAAAAGCACGTTGTTTGAAAGGTGGATAAAGACTATTAAAGAACATTATTAGAGGCTAGTTTGTATAGGTTCATAGATTAGTACTAGGCGAACTGCCCTTATGGGCCATTTTTAAGCCTAGTCAATTATCTCAGGTCAGAATCAAACCCTGCACCTTGGGTTTCTAAGGTAAGCACATTAATCATTACACCAACCTCCCACCCCACTTGCAAATAGTTTCTTATTTTTATATGTATTAAAACCTTGACTTGCATCCTATACTGAAATGAACTTAGTTCTGTGCACAGTGTCAACTACTTTTCAACAATCTGTATGGGGTAATGTTCTCATTTAATTCATTTGTTTAGATACCATGGCTCTGTACAAGTACTGCATTTATCATTTTTGGTTACAGGCACTGTATTGTTGACACATTCAGCAGGTTGTATTACACTAGTGATCTCATGCTTTTAACATCCTTTTCAGTCTTTTCATTTAAAGCAGTAGGCACTCTGTGTGGGGCATGTATCTCTGGCATGGCCTTAGTTGACAGATTGATACAATATTCTCTTTTAAAGTACCTTTGAATCTTATGTAAACCAAAAATGCCTCTAAGACATTAGTGCTAGACTTAACTTTTATTTCAGCCCTTTGTATTTAATAGTTTAACCAAAGTGAATACCCATTTCAGACATCTTTCCTTCTTTCTCTCAGTCTAGTAGTAATTTGTCTTTAAAATTCTGAAAACAATGCATTTTTATTTGAGTATGGTACATCACAACTACCTGCATACCATATTTTGTTTGCACAGCTTAACCAGATGTGTTCCAACATCTTCAGCATGTGTACAGAGTATGGGAGTAGCATGCAAAAAGACCTTCCTAGTCTGCAGTTAAAAGCCAATATTTTGAAGTAGACTCAGACATTATAGTACACTCCAATCCAGTGTCAAGTTTACTACAGTTTTGACATTTATCCATATTTTTTTTCCTTTTAAACTTCCTGTGAATTGTTCAGTCATTTAGTCCCAGATTTACAGACTGAATTTCTAATAGTAAGTCCATTTTGAGTCCTCTGGTGCCATGTTTAGTCAGAACACTGTTCACACATATTGCATTTCTGCAGTACTCACAAACCTTCCAGACTTTTGGATTCCACAGCATTAGTACTCTGCTGTTGCATTTTTTTTATGCAAATATTCTTATTTAGATATAGCTACAACCCAATTTCAGTGCTTAAAATGTGGCAAAAAGTGATAACTTGCAAAAAGTAATCGTGTTCTATACTTCTCAGTTATACTACATTTGCCTTTTCTTTCCATTTCCTCCCCCTAAGGAAGCTGTCTGACTACAGACCCTGTGTTGGTTATGTCAGTTTCAGGATCCTGTTTAGCTCAGAGGGCAGAGACTGTTATTTCTTTACTCCTGTGTTCTGTTGCTTTAATCCATTCTCTTTTTATAGAATACACAGTGGTTTAGGGAAAGACATCTTCCTCTTAGTTGCTAGATACAGGTTTATTTATGACCACTGGGCACTCTCTTCATGGCATTTTGAATCTATTCCTTTTTCTCTGAGTACAGTGTTTACCACCAAGTGCCAAAAATATGCCAACTGATTGACTATGGAAAACTGTGTGTGTGTGTGTGTGTGTGTGTGTGTGTGTGTGTGTGTGTGTGTGTGTGTGTGTGTGTGTGTGTGGTTTATTATCACATGTGCGAACATCAAACCAAAAAGCAGACCTAAAGACCGACTCAAATGTCCGATTTCAGAATATTGAAAAGGTGAGAATGTCGCAAACGCACTAACTGTTGTAAACTTCATTACTGCACATCATGTCAGGTAAAGATTTTGCCCCCCCACCCGCAGATTATATATTTAAATTCCGAGATTGCACTACAGTGGGGAAAAGGGTATATTTCCCAATCCACACTGCGCTGCAATCTCTAGTAATAGGGTCGATCACATATGTGTAAATGCACCGGAGACTTGCAAACATGTAGTTTTAGCAGCACAGGATTCAGCCAACTGAAATTCGACATCCTGTGTTTGCCGAACCTTCACTCGCTATTTTGATGTTAAACCTATATACATGTGTGTGTGTGTGTGTGTGTGTGTGTGTGTGTGTGTGTGTGTGTGTGTGTGTGTGTGTGTGTGTGTGTAAGTATATGTATATGTAAATCTCTCTCTCTCTCTCGATATATAAATATATATATATATATAAATATATATATATATATATATATATATATATATATCTATATATATATATCTACACACACACACACACACACACACACACACATATATATATATATATAAATATATATATATATATATATATATATATATATATATATATATATATACTGTAAACAAAACTACAAGAAAACCTAGCAAAGCTAGAGTTTTCACTGTGTGATAACTTAAACCTCCTGTAATAGAGGACCATGGGATATATGCAAATGACCCTTTAAGGACATCAGTGTTTCAGCTATATGGCTTCTGAATGTCCATGACTTTTCCTTTTTCCTTTTTTCTTTTTAAGTCTATATGGGCAGTTTCAGGCCAAAAAAAGCCAAATGCCACTAGCTGTGGACATGCACATTTCGGCCTTCTTATGATCTCGTCAGCACAGCATAAGTGGACTGTTTGGCTATACTCTAGAAACACAGGCATTCAGATTCAAGGAAGCCTACACAGTCTGTTTACACCATGTGTGTGTCACAGCACAGCTCGCACTCGGTAGTGTATTATTTTAGATTCAGTAAGCAGCTCTACAAAATGTCTGGAGCCACGCAAACAAGGTAAACACTGTGGCATGCAAATTACAGCATAAGCAGCTGAACTGTATGCTATCAACCAATCCAAGATGGAGGAGCTATTCAACAAGCAATAAAGTAGTCAAGTAGACTCAGTACTGGTTTTCTCTGTGAATTCCAAAACCTATTGAAATTCAGCCACAGAAAGGAGTCTACACAGAAACAATGCTAGGGGCTGCTGTTGCATATGTATGTGCAACAGGCTGAAGTCTATGCTGCTGCTGCTAATATACCAAGGCCAAGAAGGAGAAGAGTTTTCAGACCCTGGGGTAATTTATCACAATCTACATGATGTGGAAATTGTAGAGTGCTACATGGTGGAAAGAGTTCTGCAACCTCTGTCATCCTCAACTCACAGTCAGAGCAAACTGAGGGGAGGCCATCCCAATGGAGACAAAGATAGGTGTAGCACTTAGAATTTTAGCTACAGGTAACTTTCAGAGACCAGCAGGGGACATGCTGGGGGTGTCACAAGCATCAGCATCCAGGATCTTCCATCAATTCCTGAATGCTATGATCCAACATGCTAGTGACCACATATATTTTCCCTGAACTCTTGAGAATAGTGCCAATGATATGCAGGAGTTCCACCATGGGTAACACACTACCCTGAAGTACTGGGTGCCATAGATTGCACACATGTAGAAATTAAGGTACCACCTTGGGAACAGGGAAGGCTTTACATTAATAGGAAGGGCTTTCACTCTATTAACTGCCAAGTCATGTGTAATGCTAAGGGAATCATCTTGAATGTGTGTATTGGCAACCCAGGCAGTTACCATGACTCACATATGTGTAACACCTCCCAATTGTATCAGATGTTCACTAGGGGGGATATCCCACAGGGTCATTTACTGAGAGATGCAGGTTATGAACTGGACCCATGGCTGATGACACCCATCAGAAATGCACACACACACCTGCTGATGAACGCCATAATGAGGCATATGCTCATACAAGAAATATCGTAGAGTGCATGTTTGGACTGCTGAAGTAGTGGTTCCAGTGCCTAGATACATCTGGGGGAACTCTGCAGTACAATCCAGATACATGTACTGAAATATTCACAGTGTGTTCCATGCTACACAACATCAGCCTGAAAAAACAGCTTCAGAAGGATCAAAAAGGGGAATGGGCACACATCTCACTATCAGTGGCAAGGTCACCACAGCCACACGCAGATGAGGAATCAGAGGGGGATACAACAGTTGTTGTGGCTGTAGGCAGATGTAGGCATGCTTAATATGCCCTTGCACTGGCTAAGAGGCAATGCATAGCACACTCACTCACCAGCTAAGAGCCTAAAACCTTCCTCCTATGCACATACACATAGTAACATTGATGCTACTCAATGTTCACAGCCATTACCTACCCATGTAATGGCTGTGTACTCCTAGCATCAGACAGAGTCAGCCCTCAGCTAAAACTGTTGCAACTGCTGGATTTAGAAGGTAAGTGTTGAACCTGGAGTGTATTGTATAACAATATGAATGACTGGCATATGCTTGCATGTTGTTACTTAGTAGTGTAAGCAAGTAAAAGGTGGGAGATTTTTACAGAAATGACCTTAACATGTGACATCAGAGACTTATTTAACTTATATATGTCCATTATTAAGTTGTAGGCCTCAGGCATCAAAGATTCACACAGTCATCTGTCTCAAAAGTAGTTCTGGTCACTGCATGGCCTCAGTATAGCCTCACACATTTGTACTGCAAAATCATTAAAGAGAGAAGTTAGAAAGTAATGATACACATTGCAGTTTCAAACTTCACAACCTTCACAAGATCATTAACAATAAGGACAGAAAAAGTTTGATGCTGTCAACTGTCTAACATTCTAAGACCAATGTAAGTGAAAGGTACAATTAACAATTAAAAATCCCAAATGCAGATATAGTAAGTACTATGTCAGCTATGCATCCTGAGCATCAAACACAAAGCTTATGTATCCCTGAATCCAAAAGATACAAAACAGGGATATGGCACAATTATCATCATTTGAACAGGGTGTTGTGATGGGGGTGGGGGTGGAGTCAGGAAGCCTAGACTGACTCAAAAGGTCAGTGAGTGTGTGTGAGTAAGAAAGAGAAGCAGGCAGACATTTGGATACATTAACAAATGGGCAGTGAGACAAAATGAGTTTTAAGCTTCATGGCTGAACCATGTAACTGTCATGTGTGTGTGTCTGTATGGGCCTTGCAGGTGAAATTGGTGCGTGCGTTGTCTACATGAATACAGCCATGCTCTGTGCTAGCTCTGTGTCTTGGTATGGCAGACCTCTGTGAGCCATACATGGTAAAGGTGGCAGCTCATCGTTGTCATACCTAAACACAAGAACTGGCTTTGCCAGAAGTTGCACTGGCATGTCCACTCCCACTGTCAAATGCATTACTGCTACCTGAACATGACTGATGAGTGCTGGATGAACTCCCTTCATAAGGACGCCCAGGACCATGACCCCATGGCCTGCCACATCTGGGTGTGGACAGCCCAACCACTGATGGAGCAGTGGAAGCACTGCTATTATGGGAGCATGATCGGATATGGCCACATTGGCTAACAGCAGATGATGTGGCTGACCTACACCCACAAGGATGCTGACCCTTCCTAGCAAACGTTCCATCACAGACACCACCCATTCCAACATGTCATTCATACAATCCATTGAATTGGCAACATGGTGGAGGGAGTCACACATGTCAGCCTGTGCCACATCTACAACCATAAGCATTTCTCTGAAGGACCTATTGGAACTTGCCTGTTCCTCCATGATGGCCCTAAACATACATTGAGTGGATGGGAAGAGATATCTGGATCAGGTGGAGGATGGACAGCAGGCCGCCTCCGAGCAACCCTTAGAACCCTCCTGTGTGGTACCTCACCCACACTTTGGCTATGGCCAGAGTTAACAGGCACTGAATCTACAATAACCATACTTCCCTGATCAATTGTCTTGACCTTCACCTCTCCAATATCTGGGGGCTCACTGGAATGGGTAGGTGTAGTCTTATTGGCTGTGTCCGATGAAATTTCAGGGGATGGCTCTATGTCAACCTCAGTGCCAAATTCACACTCTGAACCTCCTCAACTCTGCCTCTATTTGGCCACCATCATCATCAGAGTCTGCTGATACTCTGACATAAGGTGGTAAGAGTCCTACACTTCCACTGTCAGGATCAGCTGTGATAATAAGCAACAAATCACAGGAAAAATTAATACCTACACTACTATAGTAGAATATATGCTAACAAAATAACAGTGGTGCCACTATTAGACAGTACAGAAATACACAAACAGTCCTGACATCAACAGCACACACTAAAATATGTCTTTGAACTGCTCTTCTGTCTTGACATACATAAAAATGCTTGGCTTACCATGTGCAGATGATTACAGGCTCCCTATGTCGGATTGTCCAGGAAGAAGTTAAGCAAAAGGTATGCACAACATCATCACAATTAACAGTAACATAGGGGTTAAAACATTTGCCCTTTATATGTCTATTAACTATACTTTCAACAAGAACTTGGATGACAATCCCAACCTAAGCTCCATATGTAACCAATCAGACTGTGTTGTTAAATGTAGCAATATTCAACCCCCAACCAATTTCTTGTTAAACAGAAGTAACATATTGCTGTAAATATTTTACTATACAATAGTATTTAACACTTGAGATGCAAAAGTCTACTTGGAAGCTCCTCCGTGGACATACTTACTGTCCCTGGAACAGAAGCACCAATGTCAAGGATGTGCTGTTCTGCACTTTCCTGGGAGCTCTCTGAATCCCTGACAGTGGACAGGAACTCTTCATTTGTTGTCAGTGGTGGCTCTGTAGCAGGGCCCCCCAGTACAATCCAATCATAGGCCACTGCAGCTGCTCTCTTCCGTGCAGATGAGACCATGTCAGTGTCCCTATGGTGCATCTGATCATATGTCCTGTTGTGTCTGCCTATTGCACTGACATCTGCAAATATCAGCTGCTAAATTTGGATTTTGCCTGACATATCTCCACATTTCCTCTCGAGCAGAAAGACACCATTTCACATAAAAGCTTCCACAACGACCTGATTCTCAGGGTCAGTGAAGCATGGTTTTCAGGGATTGAGATGTCTGTGAGGCATAGTCCTAGGTGTCCTAAAAGACAACCGAAGGATAATACACAAGTATTACATAACTATAAAATAACTGTTCCCAGATAAAACAGAATCGGTAGCATTTCAGTGTTACCCACTGAAGAAACATAAAACAGTCTAGAAATTTGAAATATGAACAGACTGAATGCCAGAAAAGGGAGAGTAACAATAGCAACATATCCTTGTTTGTGCAATAACAGAAATGTATGGTTGCTCCCCCACCCCCAAAAGATCAGGTAAATGACACATGTTGCTAACAGACTGTCCATGCAATGCTAAATGTGCTATCAAATAAAATGTTTCTGAAACATGTGTACAGATTTTACTCAGAACATTCCATTTTAAGATATTGCCAATCATGTATACCTGTGAAATACCCTGATAAACATGCCAGTGCCATCAGTACACTAATCCACACAGATAAGTGTATAATTTGGTAATCAAAATACATACATAACATATTAAACAGATTTTTCTTAATGACATTTCAGCATATGTAGTATATAGCTGAAAAATGCAGCATACATTCTCAAGTTCAGTAATCTTCTGTGCAGATATATCCCAAAGTAATAGTCTCTTTTCTGGGTGTTCTCTACATAAACAAGTCTCCTCACCTTCAGGTTCCCTAGCTATACAGTTTCCTTTTTGTGGTGTAAATGAATTGCTGTCAGCATGGTTAAAAATGCAAATGAGGTGTGATCTCATTAGAATTGCTGAATCCAAAATACTTGGCTCCATGAATCTGATGCAAACATAGTGCAGGCAGTCTCTCAGTGTTGATTGCTAATGTATTAGAACTGCGAATGATTACTGGTAGGGAGAAGGAAAATACAACAGCAATGCAGACAGCCCTACATCCAGTGAGTGTGTCAAGTTAGACTTACAAAGTTTAAGAAGTAATTTTGTCAAGGTTGGAAATGTAAGTAAGCAGCACACAATTCACAGTTTTTCTTCATTAAGATCCAACTTCCCCTTCATTTGTTGGCAACCACATATGTTATTATTGCCATTTAACATCCTCGCACATTTTAAGAACAATTATATAGAATAGCTTACAGACAGCATGTCTGAGATTACTGATCAGATAAGACAAAAATGAGCAACTACTGCAAAGGTGGTTGTGTGGCAAAGCAGGATAAGGTACCCTTACTGTGTTCTAAAGGTTCATCAAAGTGAGTGTTCAAATCCAAACTTGTGTACGAATATTTAATGTGTACTAATGTTTTGTAGTGTCATACATTGCTTTTCTTCAAATTCCTATTTTTTTTTTTTTTTTTTGGCCAGTGTTTTCACGGTGTACCTCTTAACGCAAACAAGGGAAACAGAAAATGAATGTCAGGTTTCTCTATGCTTGCCTCATTTGTGCAAAGCTTAGCAGTGCACAAACCTGGACTACTGGCCCACCCAGGAAGCAGACAGAACACCTTCAGAACACCTGCAGACAGGACTCAGACAACCAATAATTGAAAACAGATACATTCAATCAATATGTTGGGAACCATGCAAACACACAGCAGCTAAGAATGAGTAAGAAATTATGGAAATGTCATGTAACTAGTCCTGTGGCAGTAGGTATAAGTATAGGGCTGGAGTACAGATGGTCCTGGGTTTTAGTACAGGGTGTGCAGCCTATATCTACTGTTGTGACAGTGCAGTTTATAGCAATGAACTGAAAAACAGACAAGTTTAAGATGAACCTTTCAATTTGAAGTAATTATGTCCTCCCTGCTTGGCACTGCTGTGCTCCACTAAACATTGTACAAATACAGATGGCATTATTGTTTCAGTTTGCCCACTACCACTAAATGTGATAACTGGAATTACTGGGAAAGTATTAGTCACCATTGTTCTAGTTCAGATATTAGACATGTCTGGCATTAGAGGGGAAGGTGTCTAGTTTAGGGTGTGAGGGGAAGGTGTCCAATTTAGGGTGCAGAGGTGGGGTGTCCAGGAGTCCACGATATTTATTGAACTCCTGGTAAAGTGCCACAGCAAAAGACTTTTGCAGGGGGACTCTTCTGGCTCCCAGTACAAATCTGAGGCATGGAATAGTTTGGCTCAGGCTGAATCTAGTGCTACTGGAATCCCACACACTGGAGAGCAGTGTAGGTATAATTTTAATGACCTACACAGGTGTAAAAGGGTACCCTCAACCACTGGTTGAATGAATTTGAGACAGTAGACATCCTAAAGCTGTGTAACTATGATCATAAGAGAATACTTCTAATGGTTAGAAAGCTAAATATAGGCAAGGCTATTTTGCATAATACTCTTCTGTTCTTTACTGTGCTTTCCACAGCTAATGCCAAATGTGAGTTCAACATATAGTCTCATATTTCTCAAATGGAGAGACTGAGGGAAGCAAGTGGTATGTATGCAGCACAAGAGAAGTTTTATTGTAGCTTTAAAAGTTATCCTAACTGTAAAAGTAAATATGATTGCATTACTCTGTAGCACAAACCAACTTTAGGAGTAAAATATTAGACTGTAGTCAGAGGTGGTGGGTTCAAATATCACTAATCTCAACCATACAATTTTGCATTTCTTTAATAATAATTACATTAAATTAAACTATATAAGTGCACATATGACCTGCTATTAACTGCAATCTGTATAACTGTAACACACATATGTGCAATATTTGCACATTTCAATGATTACTGTCAGCAATCTGTAGTTATTGTGTGTATTTGTTAAGATGCATACTTAAATATCATACTTCAAATAAAATAGTTGTATAACTGCGTTAATCTATTGTAGGCCACATATGAAGGTACTAATTTAATCTCTTTTTTGTCTGTCACCCCAACCCTTATATCACTTTTTTATTTTCTATTATGTGTTGTCAAAATGTCTCCATGTTATCCATGTGTACCACATCACTAAATGGTCTGCTACACAGAGAGGTGGGCCAGCCCCAGTGGATCAGCCTGCCTCCACTCCACCACCTCCAGCATTGATGCCCAGCATGTCTGGAACTCAACCTAGCAGCACTGCCTCTGCTGCATCTGCACTATCTGTGCCCTCAGGTAGTACTGTCCCAGCAGGTGGTTCAGTGGTACCCTCTGGGAACAGTGGCAAAGGTGGGGATTTCATCACCCACCAGGAGATGCCAGGGCAATGCATTGGATCATGCACCACACCATCGGTGCACAGATATACCAGATGGAGTAGCTGCTCTCCCTCATGGTCCATAGGAGGAGGAGAAAACATCAATCACTCCAGCCACCAGTGAAGTAAGGGGACACTGATGACAGTCTAGTGGGTGAGGACTTCATTCTCACTGTCTCCAAGTTTGTCGCGCACAAGCCTGGGTTGTCCCCTCCCTTACCCCAATCATGCTGTTCCCCAACCTTTCATATCCCCTCACCATCCATGTCTGTTGCCTTGTTTGTTTACATTTGCTTTCTCATCTACCAAATCTACCTGACCCAGACATACCTAATTCCCTTACCCAGCATTTCCCTTACTGAATTAAAAAATGGACATCTGTCCCACAAAAAAAAATATATATTATCCCATACATAGCTCTCCATTTCACACACGTGTCTTCTTAGCACACATGATTTGTTCCAGTTGGCCATGCAACATGATTACATTGTTGTCTCCCCTGTCTCTGGAGGTGACAGTCAAAATTGAACTAATATTCTGCATTTATTATTAGTTTTTACTGTTGAAGAAATGGGTAGCTATGTTTTTTCCTCCCTCCCTCCTGCACATTCCTTTATTGCTTTCCCTTTGTTCTATCCCCTGCTTGCTCCCCATTTCACCACTTTTCTATCTACCCCATTTTAACACCTATAATCTGGTCAAAAAATGCAATCACACAAAACACACATAAGTACCAGAAAAAGCAATGGAGCCCTTCACTTTTTTGGCCTCTATGTTTGATGGAGTTTGGCAGCGTGCACCATTGCCAAGTGAGGGTGAGCAGCTCTACAGTGCTGAGGTTGCCTCTGCACAATACCACTTAACAATGCTGCACTAGGTCAACACACAGTAGCACATGCTGAATGTACTATAACAAATATATGTCATTGCATTATCAATATTTATTTAAAACTATTACATGCACCTGGATTCAAACCCAGTTTCATCTGGGCTTGAAAAGAAATGTGTCAATGCATTTACACCTGGTGCCACAGAGTCAGCTAAGCAGCAAGACTGTTTCTTACACGCAGTGCTAACTGTTAGACCTTTAGCAAAGCAGCTCACTTTTGCTGTTTAACTACATGCAAACAGGGAAAATAATGCAAATGTGTATCTCACATGCTCAAACACTTTTTGCTATGCAAAGTCAAATTTAACATATATTAGTGCTGTTTACTGTCCATTTTACTGTTTATGCCATGAAACTACATGTAGAAATGTAACAAATTGAACAATATGTCACATATTTATGATATAGCCATGTGTGGCCTCCCCTCATGCACTATAACCCTGGTGACTCCAGTACTTTTTCACAAATATATCAACTACACTACATAAATTAATATCAAATGTGTGATATGCAATGCATGTCAATATGGTAACATGCAGAACTAGAACTGTCTTCACAGTTGAACATGCCTACACATCCATCTATTGACCCTGGGATCTATTGACCAATAAGCCTAACCAGCCTTATCTGCAAGGCTGTGGAAAGATTCATCATGGATCTTATCCACAGAGGCATAGGTGACCTTTAACACTCTTGACCCAGCCCATATTTGTTTCAAGGGTAGATCTTGCTTATTAAACCTAGTGTACTTCTCTGATAATGCCCCCCAAAGCCCTGGATGAAGAAAAACTGGACATACTGCCTATCATGATTTAGTCAAGCCCTTTGACACAATCTCTGATTCAGGTATCATAGAGAAACTCTTCCATCTAGGGCTTAACCCATACAGTACCAGGTGAGTAGCCAACTGGATCTCTGAAAGAAGGCACGCTGTAAAAGTAGGGGATTCCACCTCCACCACTACACCAGTTACCAGTGGAGTACCACAGGGATCTGTGCTGGGCCCTTTACTGTTTGGAAACTATTTGTCTGAAGTTCAGATATAGGTAAACAGCCTGCAGCTTACCAAATATGCAGAGGGCTGTCAACTGAGAGCAATCATATTGAGTCCCCCAAATATGTTAATACATTACAGAAAGGTTTGACACAGACAAAAAATGGTGCCAAACTCATGGATTGAAACTTAATGCAAGAAAATGCCTCATTATACTCTTGGGCAAAAAGAGTAGCCCTACTAAATATATTATGCATAGCACCACTCTAAGCTCAACCTCAGTGGTGTGAGACTTGGGAACACAGTTTGATAGCAATCTAAACTGCAATCACTATGTGTCCATAGTGGTGAGACACACATTCTACATTGCCCACCTCATAACTAAGGGCATTGCATCCAAAAAGAGGAAGGTCATAGTTCTGCTGTACTTGACCCTTACCAGACCACTAATTGAGTGCAATGCTCCCTTCTCTATATACTTCACCAGACACCTGCAGCAACTGAAGAGACCATAGAGGTTTCTAACCAAGAGAATTGAGGGCCTTCAAAACTTGACATACATGGAAAGACTGAAAGCCCTGTCACTGTACTCTGCATCATACAGGTTGCTGAGAGGCAACCTGGGCCTGGCCTACACAGTAGTCTTGGACCCTGCCCTAATGTAAATGGTGGACATCCGCAAATCAAATGGGCCAAGAATCACTTGCTCCAGGGATCTCAACCTAGCCTGTGACATAAACAAAACATGCTAGAGCGGCAGATATATCTTCCAGTGACTGCTGTTCTTCTGTATTAGGTTCCCACTCCATGTGAAGCAGTTCTCCTCAATGACCCTACTATTCAAGTGCAAATTTGACAACTGGATGGATGATTATAAATTCACCCCAGGGGTGGCACCTATGTCACTCATGGACAAGGCCAGTTGGTGTTGATCACAAACTCGATCTGGTAACAACAAACATCTAACTATGCTCAATAAGGGTACTTGTGTTTTTACACATCTAGGCTTGTAAAGTCCTAGGGCCATTAGCCTAGCAACTTCCTAGGAACTTATGAAGCTATGAACTTATGCAGGCCTCCCATCATCTTCTCTTCTTCATTCGGTGCTGATGTCATGCACTATAACTTGGCCTGCAGCCTTGTAAAAATCAGGCTTGTGCCATAGTTCATGCTCAAATCACTGAGTTCTGTAGTCTGTGTACTTAGATAGGTAGGGGTTCTGTTCTCACTGCAAACAACTAAGTGTGTGTCTCTAGCCAGAAGAGCAGAGGTATGTATCCTACAGTTACTACTCCAATCCCATAGATTGACAATATTTTGATACTTGCACATGCCTAGACATCCATTTCATTCAAGCCTTACAAAATCTTATCTCATACATGAAGTGCTGCTGTCATGCACTATAAATTGGCTGCAGTCTTGTAAAAATCAAACTTGTGCTATGGAACTTGTGTAAATTACTATAGCCTGTGTACTTAGATAGGCAGGGATTCTATTCCCACTGCTGGCAACTGGTGTGTGTGTGTGTGTGTGTGTGTGTGTGTGTGTGTGTGTGTGTGTGTGTGTGTGTGTGTGTGTGTGTGTGTGTGTGTGTGTGTGTGTGTGTGTGTGTGTGTGTGTATGTGTGTGTAGACTTGCTTGGTACTAGTGGCAGCCTTTTACACTAGCATGTGGGACAGTGTTATTGCCATATTCTCCTCACCAGACACTGCTGATGTCATCAACTATAAAGTGCTGTTTGAGATATTGCTAGTCAGACTTGAGCTATGATGCTTGCCTTAAATACAGAGTACTGTAGTCTGTGTACCTTAGATAGGTAGGGGTTCTGTTCTCACTGTAGTCAAATGGTGTGTGTGTGTGTGTGTGTGTGTGTGTGTGTGTGTGTGTGTGTGTGTGTGTGTGTGTGTGTGTGTGTGTGTGTGTGTGTGTGTGTGTGTGTGCACTTGCTTTACATTAGACAAAGTCTTTTACACCAGCATGTGGGGCACTGCTATTACCATAGTCTCCTCAGCAGACACTACTGATGTCATCAGCTATATCTGATTTGTGGATGTGCACTATTCCCACAAAGGCAAGGTCAGAGACTGAACTGGTGGTCAGGCATAAGTCACCTCATCCTGTCTGATACAGATTACAGTGAAATGGCTTTCAGGCTATCCACATGCATCTTGGTATGGCTTGTAGGCTCTTTGTTTTCTTGGTGTGGTCTCTCCAACTGCTGCAGGAGTCTGGTGATGTACATGCAAAAGGGAGCATTAAACTCTATTTATTTTCTGATGAGCTTTGAGTCCATTGCAGTTATATAATCCTCAGATCTGAATATGATAAGGCAACTCATGATTTACACAACATAGCTAGTGGAAACTTGGACAAAGTTCAGATTGATAACTATGTGTGGCTTGGAGCATTGTTTTTCCTGCTGTTAGCCAGGTTGGTGTCTGGTCAGGGTGTGCATATCTATGTATATATATATATATATATATATATATATATATATATATATATATATATATATATATATATAGATAAATAATTCTTACTCACAGTTAAATCTTTGTGCAAAGATGTTAATACTCTTAACCAGAAGTTAGGCCTGGGGTTTTCAATTGAAGGCTTTTCTTAACTTTCAATCTCTCTGGCTGTTACTTCATCCCATTTCATATCCTGTACCTTTAAACTTCTTATTCTTTCTTTTACTTCTTCTTCTATCCATTTAGCATATTTCTTATGTCAACAGGATCTTCATAGATATTTCTCCAAAATGTATCTATTTCTTCTTTTTTTGGTGGTCTTTCAATTTCTTTTACCTTTTTGCCCAATTTTCTATAAAACTTTTTTTGGGTCATCAATAAATTGCTTATTTTGTACTTTTCCTTTATATTTGTCTACATATCTTCTATGTTTTTCCACCTGTGCTGAGATTTTTAGTTTGTTATTTGCGATAGTACATGATAAATCCTGATCTGTTCTAATACTGCACATTGCTTTTGTTACATCTGTCTTTCTGAGTATTTTTGTGGATATATTCCCTCTTCCATACTCTTCTAATAGTGAAACTTCTTGTCTTAGTTGCTTTATAGATTTCTCTGTTCGATACTTCCATGATGGTATTCGATTTCTCCCCTTTCTCTCCTTCATTACCCTGTGTTCTTGTGGTAGAACTTTATCAGTTATTAATTTAGCTACACAGTAATATATCCTGTTTACTTCTGTTATATTGCATGAATCTCTATGGGCAGTACTAATCACTGTGTTCATTTGTTTTATCAAACGTCTGACTTTTTGGGTTTTATTGACCCTCTGCAGTCTATTTCTTTCATTGATCTTAATATGTCTATCTATCTGTATTAAGTCAAGCAACTCTTCTCTTAGCTTGTTTTTTTCTAGACTGAGGGCACATTTTTTGTTTTCCATTACCTGTGGGAATTCTATAGAAAGTTATATTACATCTGTCTGTGGCACAGTATATTCAATTTCATCCTGTGCCATCCGTTGCTCTGTCATATGAGAACTCACTGGCTTATCACTCCTCAACATTAACTGTGTCAGAGTTTCCACAGTTTCCTGTTCCTTCCCTTGCTGTCCAGCTTCAAGTGGATGTTTATGCTGGTTTTCTGTGGAAGGCTCCAAAATAGCTTCATATGGCACCTAATTCAGAGTTCCATTGCTCTGTCCTGTTATGGTGCTTTCTGAATTAGATTTTCTACACTGAATCCTTCACTGTGGAGGTTCATAGGTTCATAGGGAGATACTAGGCTATCTGCCCTAGGGCATTTATAAGCCTAGCCAGAGTGTATTTGGCTTCCACCTCCCTATTAGATTAGCCTACTGTGCCTCTGTAAAGTAGGTCACAGAAGGTACCCTTTTAAGATTAGTTTACTGTGCCTCTGTCTAGCAGGGACACAGGAGAGATCCCAGGGGTGAATTTGCGATTTCCCCTCCACGCGTCCAAATTTTGCTTGAAGAGGGTCAGCGAGGGGCTATGTCTAACATGAATTGGGATTCTATTCCAGAGTGAGGGGAGCCTCTGGGAAATTAATCTGTCCATCCAGCATGTTCTATTTATTTTTGTGCTGAGGTTTAGGTCCCTGGAGCATGTAGCTCTAAGGGACTTGGATTTTTTGAGGTGGAGCATGTCCATTAATTCTGGGTTTGACATGGTTTTGTACATCAGGCATAGATCGCCTCTGAGTAGGCAGTAAGCAACTGAGTAGAGCTGGAGTTTCTTTAGTCGAGCTGCATAGGACATCTGTTTGTAGCCCATGATCCTCTTGGTGAGGTACTTTTGGGGTCTCTCCAGTTGTTGGAGGTGTCAGGTAAGGTACATCCCAAAAGGGGCATTGTATTCAATTATGGGCCTGATGAGTGATGAGTAGAGGGGCACAATGACCTCTCTTGATCTAGATGCGAACCCTTTCATGATAAGGTGGGCTATATAGAAGGTCTTTCTAACCACTTTGGCAATGTGATTATCAAAGGAGAGATTACTATCTACGTTGGTCCCCAAATCTCTAATTACTTCTTCCGTACTTAATGGATTACCACCTATGTTGTAATTTGTGGGCACCTTGTTTTTCCCAAAGGGGATGACTATGCACTTTTTAGCATTTAGCTTGAGGCCGTGGCTCTGGCACCAAGCATCCGTCTCTGTGAGACCCTTTTGGAGGATGCTTGTGTCAGCTGGAGATTCGATTATGGCCCCCAATTTGCAGTCATCTGCGAACTTTGTCAGCCATAATCCCCCCGTGTTAACCTGAACCTCAGAGAGGTATATACCAAACAAGAGAGATCCCAGAACTGAGCCCTGTGGGACGCCACTTGTAACTGGTTTGGATTCGGACATGGCACCTGCGATTCTAACCATGTGGGTTCTATCTCTGAGCCAGTTTGCAACCCATGTTGGGATATAGGGGTTGATATTTAAGCTGGTAAGCTTATTTATGATGCCTGAGTGGGGTATTGTGTCGAAGGCTTTTGCGAGGTCCAGGTAGGCTGTGTGGACTACCTTGCCCTCATCTATGGCTTTGGTAACTGTTTCAAAGAAATCAACTAGATTTAAGAGGCAAGATCTGCCCTTAACAAAGCTGAATAGGGTAGGGTCCAGTGTCTGGAGGCTCCCAATGTCTTTGTTTATGAGTTCCATGATAATACGCTCCATAGCTTTACAGACCAGACTAGTCAGGCTTATGGGGCGATAGTTTCCAGGTACTTATTTAACTTTTCCATTACTGATCTCCTTTTCTACTTTTCCTCCTCATCTTCTTATTTTTTTTGTATTGTAAAGTTTTCCATGTCTGGATTCCTTTGTCTGTATTTCTCCTCAAATATTTTTAGTGCCCCCAGCTGGGAGAGTTTGCACAGTCTTACCTTCATCCAGGCCTATCACGCAGAATCAATGCATCGTGACAACATCATAGATCGCTTATAGCATGGCTCAGCACATGCACTTTCTGACATGGTTGACTGCACACTTCAACCCACCCTCCACATGGACTATGTTCCCATAACAGAGTGTAAATCAGCATGCAGCGATCTAAGTTTGGGGGGGACAGCACCTGATGCATGCATGTATCAACACATACTGACTGTCCTCAACTGTGAGGTAGACCAACATATTACCATGGACCTTTCCTAAATAGACACTAGTAATATCCTGGCTGTGCGCAACAGACCTGTGTGAGTTGTTAATACTACATCATGTGTGTTACATCTGAAGAAGTCATCAAGGG
Source organism: Protopterus annectens (assembly GCF_019279795.1). Lineage (NCBI taxonomy): Eukaryota > Metazoa > Chordata > Ceratodontiformes > Protopteridae > Protopterus > Protopterus annectens. The sequence continues at coordinate 1,700,722,653 of NC_056731.1, forward strand.
CATACATGATGAAGCACTATCATCCTGTTGAACTTGACACAAATCCACACTGAGGTATTCACTCAACTCTGTCAAATGTGTCCATAAACAGATATATCATCAAGTAGGTAGACCAGTGGATCACATACGTGGCATCTAAATATGTTGAAATGTAAAAAGAGAGCTATATCTCAGGTCCAGTGCTCAGTTCCATACATCAGGGCTGTCTGCTAGGCCCTTTCCTGTCCATTATTTAAGCCACAGACATCACAAATGACATACACATCCTGTGTCCAAACAGCTGTCTGATGGACTCCAGATTGTGGGCAAACATTAACTGCAGCTGTGAGATTAATATGATACAGACAGTATCAACTCACACCAAATACTGCTGCTACAATCATGATAACACATGAGATGAAAAAAAAAACAGTGGGGGATTTGTTATGTCATGAAAACAAATGCACAACACAAGAATAATGTAGACATCACACCCTATAAGCAGATCAATTGGTATGTGACCTGTGCCCTTGGTTAGATTGTAGTTGAATGTCCACCAGCATGTGGCCACAATGCTGCCTACTGCCTTGTATGTAACACAGTTGCTAATTATATGAAGGATATCCACATCAAAGGCCATAATGTGTCCATAGTTCACAACCTTCATCACACCAATGACTGAGTACAATGCACCCTTCTTCATGTATCTCCCTACACATCTTTCAGTGATGTGTAACTGAAGCGTACCACCTTTGCTACAGTGAGTTGTCACACATCTTATTGGCCATACCTAGTGTAGATCAATGTGTGTGTATGTATCTTTAAGAAGCTATCCAAGGGCTTGCACAAGTGTATAAATACTGAATTCATGTGAGCCTGACTACCATTGGTAGCTAGCTGTTGAGATGTAAGCATGCACGTATCTAAGGTTTGTCTGTTAACTAGTTTGTTTAAATTTTATGATGCTGCTATCCATCCTTATGTGTTTCTATGTATTAAAGCATCTAAACAAAATACCCCACCTGCTTGTCATCTATGTTAGAGAAGGACAAGTGACATGGTACCAGAAGTGGCATGTCTAAAGGGCATGGTGTTAGAGGCGGCATGGCTAAAACAACTTAAGGCACTTGTTTGGAACTGGTGGAATATAGAGGAGTGAATAATCCCTACTGTATGTGTAATTTGCAAAACAGGTCAGAAATGAATTTCAGATATTAAAACTTGCTCAGCACTATTTCTTATTCACAAAATATGAAATGAGGCATAAAGAGCATTCTAAACAATATTCTCATAAACCAGTATGTACGATACTGATACAAATATTCAAATTACTATGGAAAATGTTTGAAATAAAGTCTCAATTGCATAAAAGGAATAAAATAAAGGGAAACAACCCCAGTTTTCAATACGTGCTTAGTGAATTCATATTTTTCCTATTAATCAAAGATATTCAAGTTATCAGAAGTATATAAAGTGTTCGCATGTTTGTGCGGTGTTACAGTAAATTTATTTAGCAGAATACAGCCATTTCAGAGTATATTTCTCAGAGTATTTTGAAGAGTTTATTGTGCATATGAATGTCATTACAAGGTCACAGAACAGTTTATTCGTACATAATTACAAAGGCCATATTTTCACTGTGTTTGTACGTACCTTGTGGGCATGACAGATAAATTTCAGAAACCCAATGCACTTGTGTTTGACAATAATATTGCTGAGAACTGGAGAGTGTTTGAGCAAGAGTATGACATTTTCATACAGGCTACATTTTTTTCATTAACATGACCATAAAGAGGCATTTATTCTGCTTAATTTAGCTGGGTCAGAATTCATAGAAAGAGAACTTTCATTTGTGTATGCACCTCCTATCTGTACAGGAGAGGGTGAAAACCATTATATTCTTGTACCAGCTGAGTCAAGGGAGGACCCAGAGTGCTTAAAACATAAATTTAGAGAAATGTGTAACCCCGAGACAAATGTTAGTATGGAAAGGCACTTATTTTACATAAGGGATCAAAAGCCTGCTGAAACCTTTATAGCATATATAACTGACCTGAGAAATAAAGCTAAAACATGCAGATCTGGTGATTTAAGAGATGAGTTGATAAAGGACAGACTTGTGTGTGGTATAAAAATGATGCTGTGAGAAAGATTTTGCTTTGTGACAGTGATTTAATTTTAATAAAGGCCATTGAGATTTGTCAGATATATGAGCTCACAGAAAAGCACACAAATATGCTTACAAATGAGAATAGCTCTAGAAGGCACAGTGATAAAGCTCATGTTGATAGTATGCAGCAAGTGGTTAAAAGAAATAGGCCCAAGCACATGGCAGCAACTGTAGCCCCTGTAGCACTCACTGGTAAACCCCAGAACTTTCTAGCACACTTCAGAGTTTGCAAAGTCTCAGTGAAGCTTAAGAGTGAGTCAGGAAACTCAAAACATGGGCCCCAGGTTTCATTGACAACTGTCATAATTGTGGTGGAAGTCATGAATCTAAAAAAGGAAAAATGTTTAGCTTTTAGTCAGCAATGCCACAAATCCAATAAGTGGAATAATTTCAAAAGATTTTGTAAATCAAAAGGCACACATTATTTTACCAAAAGGGAATATTTTAAGAAACAAGTTCATCAATTAGAAAGCTGCAACCCTACTCTTTATGTTGATGGTATGTCAGTGCGTCATGAAACAGTTAATGCAGTAGATTTAAGGGCAACAAAATTAAGTATTTTGTACTGTTTGGTTAAATGGCAAACCCATAAAGCTCAAAGCTGACACAGGTTCTAAGTGCAATGTTATCTCAGCAGAAACATTTGCTCGAGTGTGTCATGGTGAAAGGCTTGATTTCACAAGGTGTGCGAAACTTGTTGCTTATGGAGGTGAAGAAATTCAGATTGAAGGCTCAGTAGTGCTTTCATGTTACTCCCAGCAGAGCAGGAGATGCTACAACTTGTTATTCTATGTGGTCAAGAGGCATGTCCAGTAATTATTAGGGCTCAGAGACAGTTTGAAAATGGGACTGCTTTTATTTAATACGGAAGTCCACCAAGTTAGCTTAAAAGATCACTACTCTAATTTCACCCAATATATTTTTTCTACCTATGCTGATCTTTTCAAAGACAAATTAGGTAAACTTCTTGTTGTGTACTCCAAGAAGTTAGGCACAGATGTCAGTCCAGTTATCAAGCCAGCATGTAAAGTTCCAATAACCATACAGGCCGAGATAGATAAAATGGTGCAACAAGGTGTGATTTGTCCAGTTGCAACTCCAACTCAATGGGTATCTTCCATGGTGGTAGCTCATAAGAAAAGCTCAGATGACATCAGAATATGTATTGATCCATGAGATTTGACCAAAAGACCTCATCATCCAATGTGCAGTCGAAGAAGCCACTTTTTCTGCCTTAGATGCAAAGAGTTCATTTTGGCAAATTCAGCTTGACAAAAAATCATCACTGCTCACTACTTTCAATACTCCATTTGGCAGGTACAGATTTTTGAGAATGCCATTTGGGATAAATTCTGCAAGTGAAGTCTTTTAGTGTGCAATAGAGCAAAGTTTTTCTGGGTATCCTTATGCTATTATAGTAGACAACATACTAGGAGGTCATGGTGAAGCTGAACATGACAGAAACCACAGAAAAGTTCTAGAAAGGACATGTCAAGTGAATCTTAAGCTCAATCCACAGAAATATGAATACAGGCTACAAAAAGTTACTTATCTTGGTCATTTATTTACCAGTACAGGCCTACGAGCATACTCTTCAGATTGAACAGCTATTCTCGAGATGTCAACTCCAGACAATGTTCAAGCCCTCCAATGTTTTCTTGGCATGGTTAACTACCTAGGCAAATTCATTCCAGACTTGAGCCAACTTTCAGCACCACTTAGAGACCTGACACATAAAGATGTATCCTGGTCTTGGTTAGGGCAACACCAAAGAGCATTTGATGTCCTGAAAGAGAGAATTGCTAGTCCACCAACTGTCAGATATTGTGATATTCACAAACCAGTTACACTTTCCTGTGATGCTTAGAAATTTGGTCTTGGTGCAGTTATTCTATAAGAGGATCAACCTGTTGCCTATGCATCGAGAACTCTTACCCAAACTGAAATGCAATATGCCCAGATGGAGAAAGAGCTTTTGGCAATTGTGTTTGCATGTTCAAAGTTCCATGATTATGTTTATGGTAGACCTATCCATATCAAAACAGACCACCGACCTCTAGTCACTATCTTAAGAAAACCTATGCATTCAGTTCCAGCCAGATTGCAGTGCATGATGTTGAGATTGCAAAAGTATAATTTCAATCCTGTCTACAAGAAAGGCAAATTTCTTTATCTTGCTGATACATTATCCAGATCATCCCAAAACACCAAAGAACAGCATGAGAATAACAACCGTGATTTTGAAGTCATGGAAGTGAGAATCTTTCTTCCACATGTCTTGATGAACTGAGAGATCACACAGCCACAGATCTAGTTTTACAGAGATTCAACCACTTTATTCAACAAGAATGGCCATCAAAGTAATCTAGTTTACCTCAAGAAGTGCAACCTTATTTTCCATACAGAGATGAGATTTTGTCTGACAATGGTATCATTATGAAAGGTCTGAAAGTAATTGTTTCAAAGTCCTTGCAACCAGAGTACATTATTATGTTACATTGTGGTCACCCAAGAACCAACTCTACCAAAAGAAGGATGAGAGGATTAGTATTTTGGCCTTCTATATCACTAGACATTGAGGGAGCACATTCATCTTGTTTTATGTGTAATAGTACTAAGCCACATCAACAGAAGGAACCACTTCAGCTAAACCAGATTCCGGAACTAACTTGGTCGACAGTAGCCACTGACATCTTTGAGTGGAATGGTCAACATTATTTGGTGTTAGTAGGCTCTTACTCAAATTGGTTTGAGATTGACCTACTTCCTAACCTAGCATCCAGTACTGTCATTACTAAGATGAAGCGGCATTTTGCAGTAAATGGTAGCCTGCACAAAGTTATTTCTGACAATGGCACACGGTTTACAAGCCAATAGTTCAAAAGACTTGCTGAAAAGTGGGACTTTACTCATGTCACAAGTAGCCCTGAGTACCCGCAGTCAAATGGTTTGGCAGAACATGCAGCTCAAAGTGCAAAACAGTTACTAGAGAAATCAAAACGAGATAATAGTGATGTTTTCCTGAATCTCTTGAATTTCAGAAATGTTCCTTGTGATAAACATCTTGGTTCACCTGCCCAGAGACGTCTGCCGAGACAAACCAGAACCACATTACCAATCAGTAGTCAATTGTTGGTTCCATGTGTCAAGAACAACAGGTCAGGTAAAACCAATCTGTTGAAGAAGCATTTAACCCACAAGTCCTACTACAATAAGGCCAGTAAACCGCTCAATCCATTATGAGAAGGAGAAGTGGTAAGGATGCAGACGTCCAGAGGTTATGATCAGATTGGTGTTGTGAAGAGTATTTGCCCAGAGTCAAGGTCATATATTGTGGAATCACATGGAGCAGACTTTAGGCAGAATTTGAAGGATTTAGTACAGGTGTCCAAGCCTATAACACAGCACATAGCCTGTGAGAAAGACTCTTTATCTCAGACTGAGTTGTCTGGTATTCCAATTCCAGAGGAAGTTCCAGAGAATAGTCCCATTCCTGTGCCAAATCCAGAAATTCCTGATGCAAGATGGTCATCGAAGATTGTCCCTGTTGCTAAATTTAGTCCAGATTGTTATGTTATGAGATACTGTCGCATGTCTAAACCCTGTAACAGATATAAAGCAACTTGGACATGAGCATTGTGTTTTGTTTCCGATGTCTATAGTAAGGCATGTCTAGCTCTAATGTTGATTTTAAAAAGGGCAATCATTTTAAGAGGGAAGATGTAGATCAATGTGTCTGCATGTACCTTTAAGAAGCTATCCAAGGGCTTGCACAAGAATATAAATACCGAGCATGTGGGAGCCTAACTGCCATTTTTTAGTTAGCTGTTGAGATGTAAGCATGTAATGTATATAAGGTATGTCTGTTAGCTAGTTAATTTATATTTTATGATGCTGATATCCATCCTGATGTGTTTCTGTGTATTAAAGCATCTAAATGAAATACCCCGTCTCCTTGTCATCTATGTTAGAGAAAGATAGGTGACACCTAGCTATTCTTTTTGTTGCATAAACATTGCTGTCTGATGGTGCAGAACCCTCATCAAGGTGTTACACCAGATGAATGCATGCTAACTGTTCCAGTGATGCACACAGTACATCCATAGCTGTTTGATAACATTGATGGCATGGGTTGCTTTCATGATAGTGTGGATTATGTCATATATATCTGCATGCTCAACTAGCCTGTATTGATTATAATGCCACCTACAGGTATAGCTTTGTCCCTCCAAACAAATCCGGCAGATGTTGCAGTGGCAGGACAGTGTGTTTGATTACCCTCATAGATTGCTGACATGTCATAATAGTTGTCCAAGTGTGTTTGTGCAGAATCATCTCTGATAACCCACAATCATATATGTTATGTTAGAGACATGGGAGACTGCTATACCTGTATGTGACAGCTCTTTAAATCTCTGATCTGCAGCACACCAAAATAAAGTAAATGTTTTGAAAACAATTTTATAATTCTGCTGCAACCTATAAGTTCTTTGTAAGGCTGTCTGCACACCACCAGGCACCACCTTTACTATCACCCTTCCTGTTCATCTCTAGTTCTCTTCACATAATTACCCCCCCCTTAAATTTCCCTCCTTTTTACTCTATCTCACTGCTTTGTATTACCTCTATGGTATCTAGTAAACCCTACCTTATACTACAGTTCAGTACCTTGCTTTTCCCTTCCGTTTACCCTTTTCTCTGGATTCTTGTCATTAAATACTGTATAATAGTCTAATTACTGATTATTTTACTTTACTTATGTTTCCAGTGATAGAAGTTGACTGATAGCTGCAATCTGGTTCTTCCCACTTCGTTTTCTTTGCTCACTATGCTCCCCTATCCTGTCCCCTGCCCCACCCATCCCCACAGCCTCTCCTCATATCTCCAGCAAACTATTTCCTCTAATTTCCATTATCCAATTATATACAACTCTAGCCTGTCCATACCCACATCACACTCATACCTTTCCTACTTTTATTGAACCAAGCTTATCTGCTTTCTCCTCCCTCCATCACCTTCAGTCTCATTCCCCTACTATAATTATTTGAATCTCACTATACTTCAGCCCTCACAATACAAATACCACCTCTAAATATCTTACATTAGCTCCAGGATTACCACCTTTTTTCCTACTACACCTACTTTTTCATTCCATCTATTAACACACACATCAAACTAACTTTGCACCATAAATTTACTATTTGCCTATCATGTCTCTCCCCTTCTTATATCAAACCACAAGACAAAACACCTATCCAAAAGTGTCAAAGCCCACCCTGAAGACAACACATTTCTAAGCTTACCTTAAGCTGCTCAAATATCACTCGATAACACAGATCTCTAAGTACACCTGATATTTCATTCTAACATAGAAATACCACTTCTACTATTTTTAAACCCACCCTCACAATAGACACGCTCCTCTTAACTTTCCTAACATCTTTATTCTTAATTCTCAACCTCATTACAACTATATCCTCACATACCCCCCCCACACCAATGCACATCAATAACGTCCTCTAACCAACTCCCCAATAAACAACACAGCTTCTCGCATATCTCCTCTCAGCTTTTCCCCTATACCCTCCCATATTATTCAATCCACAAATTGTTCTCCTCACCTCCTATGAAACCACACTTGACATCAGTACCATCACCTATGTATAAAAAACACATCGCATAGTATTCATTCCTCATCACCTGTCTACTCAAAAGTGGAAACATACATCTTAACCCAGGCGCACCCTTTAATCCTAACCACAAAAGTAACCTCAAAGACTTAATCATACTAACACTGAACATTAGAAGTATATGTAATAAAATAGCCCTACTGCATACCTGGATGGATCAAAATAACCCTGAAATACTAGCCGAAGAATAACCCTTTTATATCCTTTTGAACTCAATATCACACTCTACACCAGTAATATACCCATCTTTTCTAATGCTGAGGTACTAATCTCTTTTTTTGAACATCAACACAACAAAATAATATGCATAATAGTAATATACTGTATATCCCACCAGGTCTCAATGTGCCAGTGTTAGAAGATATATTATCCTGGACATTCCAAACAATACATCACAAAACTGTAATCTTAGGAAACATAAATACAGACTGGCTGACCACTGCTTCCAACTCCCCCATAAATAGCATCAGTTTGTATGGTTTCCCACAGCTTATCAATAGTCCAACAAGATACATCAAAGATCTTACCCACCAATCTGCCTTAGACTAGATCCTAGTATCCCACCCAACCAATTATCCCTCTTCTAGTACACTATTTCCCTGAGCAATCATCTGCCTGCCTACACGCATGTCGCCACACAGAAGACGCTCTAACTGAGAATTGAACGGGCAATGTCTAACTTTGAGGCGACAACGCTACCGCAGCACCACCACCGCACTACCCCAAAATACCCCAAATACCTTAATTTTCATTTAAAACAAAAGGTTATAAGTATGAATCATTTATGCAAAGATTCTTAGGATGTTATTAAAGAAATTTAATACTATTACAAGCATTGATAAAAGCAAATTCCTTACCACAGATGTGAAGGATTTATTTTCTTCGATTCCCCACAACATAGGTTTGGAGTGGTTTCTGAATATTTGCATAATAGTACAAATATAACTCATTAGAAGATTAACATGTCACTTTTACAGAGTCAGTATTCAAACATAATTACATATTTTTTGAAGGCCAATTATTCCATCAACATAAGGGTGTTGCTATGGGAGCAGCATGTGGTCCTTTGTATGCCAACATAGTAATGATAAAATGGGAAACTGATTAATATTTAATAGCTCACATTATCAGCACATTCATTTATATACTAGGTATTTGGATGATATTTTTATTGTGTGGTCTGGTACAATGCATGATATTGAACAATTCATAGCGTATATCAACAATACCACCAAATTTTTAAAGTTTACATTTCATATGGGAGCATACTCTAGACCTTATTTAGATGTATATTTATATAAGGATTTTACTAATATGTTATGATCCAAGATGCAAATGAAATCCACTTACTCTAATTTATTTTTATATTTTTTCTTGCTGTCACCTATACCACTAAAAATGTGCTGTAACTAAAGGGCAGATGGTTCGTGCAACCAGAATGAATACATTGTATACTGATTTTATCAAAGAATATCAATTATTGAGAGAAATGTTTTTAAAAAGAGAATATTCTTGAGCCATGATTAATTTGATTATGTATGAAGTACACCGGAAAACAAGAACTGGTACTTACATTTCTTTGTTAACATATAATGAACATGTACCGAACCCAGTATGTAATTCTATCATAAATTCTTTTAGTCAGGCCAGAACATTAAGTATGAATAGAAGTGATACTATTACAGGTGATAAATCAATAGAAATTATTAACATTTGTGATGACATATTCTTTAGATAATGAATAGATTAAAGGAACTGGCATATCATAAAACATCATCCTGAAGCGAGTATGAAGTTATATACAAAAGGGGAAAATGTATAAAAAAAATCCTCATGAATGATAGTAAAGATAAAGATAGTGATGATTTTAAAATGTTTCGATGTAGAAGTTGCACATATTGTAAATATATCTATGAATATAAAACATTCAGTTAACAATATGATGATAAATATAAAAGGTAGGTACAACTGTAATACGTGTAATATGTGGTATACTTAGCTTTATGTCAACATTGCTCAGCATACTATATAGGAAACAAAGAACGAAAACTTAAAGAAAGAGTCTGCAAGCATATTCATAACATTAATAACAGAAAAAGTACTAGTGCTTTATACAAGTGCATAATAAATAGTCTTATGCATAAGTTTTTATTTGCCATTATAAAAAAGTGGACATAAATCCTAGAGGTGGTCCATGGAAAATACAGTTAAAGAGTAGAGAGCTATGGTGGCAGATTAAACTGAATAACACTCTATCACCAGAGTTATATGACATGGTGTCAATAATTAGTTTATTAAAACTTAAAACATACTATAGATAGGACACATGCAGTGTTTTAATAACTTCCATTATTTAAAATTAATTATTTTATATGATTTTTAAATTTGGTGTATTTAATGATATACATATTTTGAATGTTTCGATTGGATGTAGCAATCGTGATTCATTCTGCTGTATTTTTAATTTTGTAACATGGCTGGTTTTCTGTTTTCTGAAGAAGTCAGTTTAATAAAGGGTGAAAGTGTTAAATCAGTTGGTAGGTATTTGGCTGGATTACCATTCAGCTGGCTTATTTAATATTTTAGTTGTGCAGAGATGACAGGTGGATCAGATGGACACAGTGGTCTGCCATAGCCACATGGGTTGCCTTATCAAGAGATAGACGTGCCACTGGCACCAGACAGCAAGGATAGCTTAGAATTGTGAGACTGTGACTACTCTGCCCTGCAGTTTGTGGCAAGAACATGGAGGCATACATTATCAGAAGGATATCAGTTTTATTCCCATGCAGGTGATTCATTTTTCTATTACTGGCATTGCAGTACAGTGTTAGGGGGTGCTAAAGTGCCCTTCAAATGAAATGTTAAACTGAAGTTGCACCTGTCTTAATTGGCGGTAGTTCAGAGATATAAAAATTCCATGGCATTTCTCAGAAAGAGCAGGGGGCCTTTATTTATATACAAAATAGCTCTTATTTACAAAATATCAAAATATTTACATATTTGCCAATATTTACAAGTGTACAAAGATATATATATATATATATATATATATATATATATATATATATATATATATATATATATATATATATAAATATACATATAAAAACACGCACACACACACACACACACACACACACACACACACACACACACACACACACACACAAATGTGTTGACACAATCATATTAATTTTCATCCCCGAGTCCCACTCCTTTTTCCATAACCAGCATCTGATTTTAATTAATATTGCTGCTAAAATCCATTTACCATTCAACATAATTTAATTTATTTTTTGATTCCATATAACTAAAATAAAATAAAACAACTTTCTATCAATTATTTTAACATATTATTTGCTTCTAATTTTATAATATCCATAGAGAGGATTCAATAAGGCCTACATGGTCATTTTTTACAATGTGCACATTGCAGCTCAACATGCAAAATGGCACAGATGGTTTTAGATTTAGTAAGTGCTGTGTAGAGGCTTGCAGCCCCATGCAAACAAGGTAAACATTGCAGCATGCTAAGTACAACACAAGCAGTGAATTGCCTGCTAATCAGCCAATACAAAATGGTGGAGCTATATATAGCTCATATGTAGACTGCATTTACAGTATATAGCATATATCATGGACAGAAGTAAGATAAAAATTAAAAAAAGATAGCTGGGTGCACAAAACCTAGGAAAAAAAGTTCCCAATCCTGGTAGGTACACCGGTGTCAGGACTGGAAAAGATGACAGTATAGAATCCTCAAAACTTCCTACAATGGGGCCAGGCCAGGCCCAGGGGAAGGATGGCCCCCTGTTGTAGAAGGAAGTTGTAGTCCACAAAAGTCACAAAAACTGATAGGCCAAAGAAGAGCCATAAAGACAATAAAGTAGACTATTGAGGATAAGAAAGAAATTATGTATTGTTACTATTATGCAAAATGCCTAGAATTTCCAGACACACGATATATAAAATGATTAAGAGAGAAATTCGAGGAGAGAAAAATACTTCCCCAGAAAAAATGTCAGAAGCATCAAATAAAAATTTGTATTCATTTATACTACACATTTGTGAAAAACAGTATATAGGTCAAGAAACCTTGATATGTTTGGAAAAAGGAGCATCTGAGGAAGTACGAAAATATAAACAACAAAACCTAGAGATTTTTGAAAAGTATAAAAAATATGGTCATAGGAAAGAAAGAGAGATTTGATATGATGCAATATGTATGCAAAGGAGAAAGGCAAATTAATTAATATAAAGAAGGCAACCCCAAAGATGTTCAAAGAGAAATACAGGCAACGGCATACAGATATGGAAAATTTCACAATAAAAAAGAAAGTAATATCACAAAGAAGGAATGTAGAAAAGAAGATTAGTAAAGTAGAAGTTAAAAAAATAGAAGGTGAAGTTATGGATTACCTGCAAACTAAAGGATTTGATGTTGAAGGTCTAACACAGGTTACATCAGAGCATGATGGAGTGAGTCTCCAAAGTAAGGAGAAGCAGGAAGAGGTTGACATCTGAAGCAGAAATATGGACATGGGAAAGAAAAAAGAGATTTAATATGGTGTAATAATTATTCAAATGAGAAAGCAAAACTAATCAATACAAAAAGAGCAGCATCAAAGATATTTGAGGAGGAACACAAGGAAAGGAATCCAGACATGGAATACTTTACAATACAAAAAATAAGAAGACAAAGAGGAAAAGTAGAAAAGGAGATTAGTAATGGAGGAGTTAAAAAAATGAAACTGAGGTTATGGAGTACCTGCAAAGTGAAGGATTCAGTGTATAAAATCTAATTCATAAAGCACCACAACAGGATAGAGCAATTAAGGGAAAACAAGTGGAACAGGAAGCAATTGGTCAGGTGCCATATGAAGACAGTTTAGAGCCTTCCACAAGAAACCAGTATAAACATTCAATTGAAGCTGGACAGCAAGGGAAGGAACAGGAATCTGTGGAAACTCTGATGCAGTTAGTGTTGAGGAGTGATAGGCCAGTGAGTTCTCATATGACAGAGCATTGGATGGCACAGGATGAAATTGAAGAGAATGTGCTACAGGAAGATGATATAGAACTTTCTATAGAATGCCCACAGGAAATGGAGAACAAACAATGTGCCCTCAGTTTAGAAGAAAATGAGTTAAGAGAAGAGCTGCTTGGTTTAATGGACATAGATAGACATATTAAGATCAATGAAAGAAATAGACTGAAGAAGGTCAATACAACTCAAAAAGTTAGAACTTTGAAAAACAAATGAACACAGTAATTAGAACCGTCCATAGAGTTCCATGCAATATAACAGAAGTAAACAAAATATATTACTGTGCAGCTAAATTAATAACTGAGAAAGTTCTACCACAAGAACATAGGGAGGTAGGGGAAAGGAAGGGAGAAATTGAATACCATCATGGAAGTATAGAACAGAGAAAAGTATAAAGCAGTTAAGACAAGAAGCGTCACTGTTAGAGGAATATAGAAGAGGGAACAGATCAACAAAATACAAAGAAAGATAGACGTGATAAAAACAATGCACAGTATTAGAACAGATTGAGATCTAGCATGCACTATCACAAATAACAAACTAAAAATCTCAGTACAGACAAAAAACCTTAGAAAAATATAAAAGAAAAGTACAAAATAGGTAATTTAGTGAGGACCCAAAAAAGATCTATACAGAATTGGGAAACAAGGTAAAAGGAATTGAAAGACTGACAAACAAATAAGGAATAGATATTTGGAGAAGTGTCTATGAAGATCCTGTGGAACATAACAAAGATGCTAAATGGATAAAAGAAGTAAAAGAAAGAATAAGAAGTTTACAGGTACAGGATATAAAATGGGATGAAATAACAGCCAGAGAGATTGAAACAAAGTTAAGAAAAGTCTCCAATTGGAAAAATCCCAGGCCCAGATGTAGTACCCAACTTTTGGCTAAAAGTATTAACATGTTTGCACGAAGATTTAGTCCTGAGTAAGAACTATCTATATGCACACCCCAAACAGACACTAATCTGGTTAACAACACAAAATAGGATGTTCCTACATAAGAGTGAACCTGCAGGCTATCCTAAAAATTATAGATCCGTTACTTGCCTTCTGATGGCATATAAACTATATACTGGAATTGATGCTGACAGGTTATAGTCATTTAGAAGAAAAATCAATTTGACAGTAGAACAAAAGGGCAGTAAAAGAAAGTCATATATTAAATAGCAATATGTAAGTAATATGGTGGTATTCCTTTAAGAAAGGGAATATGAAGTATTATCGTTTGGCGCCAATTTTAGTATTTAAACTGTGATTTGCATTAGTGAAAGATGTTCTGAAGAAGCTCTAATTAATGAGTGAAAGCGCTTAACATCATTTTATATTCACATTTTGTTTTTGTATTTTCGTCAATAAATGTGTTCCGCTTGACGGATTAAGTGACTGGTACGCTTATTGGTCTCACCGAGGTTGCCATTTGTTTTGGCTTAGTAGTTCACATTACGTGGATTTTTGGATTCAGTTGTTGTCTGGCTTCCATGGAAGAGACCGGCATTAATTCACAACCCAACAGCCCGGATGTGAAGGCGGAACTGCTGGAGTTAAGGAGCGAGATTGCCATCCTGAAGGGAGAAATACACGAGTTGTGTGTATTTTTTAGGGATTCGCTCAAAGGTACTTCTATGTCGGGAGCAAGAGGTACGGAGGATGTCATGAAGGGACCCCAGGCTACGTGTCTTGGATCGGACAACATCGGAGACAACGAGCGCCAAGTGTTAAACAGTAATTTAGTTGGCAAATTGGCGTTAACGGACGCCAAAACTAAACCAGCCAAGGAAAAGGAAGGTACTGTCATTAATAGCCCTAGCCATGTTTTTGAAAATAATGTGGATGTCAACTCAACATATAGATCCAGGGGACATAATTCCTCTGAGGGAAGTTTCAATATTCCCAATGGACAGGGTTTGGGGCTATGTGGGATCAACAAGGACAAGTGTACTGACTTAAACATAATAGAATCCTACAACAACAGTAGGATTAATTTACCTGACTTATCGTTTGATTTCTCTATTTACGATATTGACGAAGAGGCATCCCGTATAGGGACTAAACCCAAACGGTTACCTCCGGTCAAAACGTATTCGTCAGTGACGGTGAATACAGTACAAAACAAGGGAAATGTTTTTCACAAAGATGACAGAGTTAGTGGAACTATTAAGGGACAATGTTTGAACAAATTTTTGAATGTTTGTCATCACATGGACACGGACAATTGTATTCAAACAGATAATGTTTTTTCCAATAAACCTGTGGGCAGTTTAAAAGAAATGATTTTTGCCTTGGGTAAAATGCTAAAACAAATTAATGGTTTAAAAATTGATAATGTGTATTTGCAGAAATGTATTGAAATGAAAGTTATCCCACAAGGTTTAAGATTTTTTAAAAAACCTATGGGTATGGTTTTAAATGAAAAATCTATATCTGTTTTTAACCAATTTTTTGATGAGTGTGGTTTAAAATTTTTAAATATCTTTATAGAAATTAATGATGCTAAATTGAGTTGTTTAATCCAGGAAGCAGAGGCACTGGATTTGAACATTTCTAATGATTTATTGTTTAAAGAATGGGAACAGTTATATTTTAAACAGTTTAAGTTAGCTGAGAAGTGGATAACTAATATAAAGGAAAGGAAAAAGAAAAAAATCAAGTAGAGATATTGAACAATACAAAAAAGGTGAAGCATATATTTGGTTCGAAAAGAACAAAAACAAGTCATAGGGTAGGGACAATTATTATGTGAACAAAAATGTGTATGGCAGTACTGAATCCAATTTTAAAGTACACCATTTTCACAGGGAACAAAATACACAGGGTCAACCATATTGGAATCAGGATTGGAAGCAACAGGGATGGTATGGGAGAAATCACAATTACAGAAGAAATTGGGAGGGGAAAAGGAATTGGAACAAGTATTAACTGAATTGGTTTCATCCCGTGATTCACCTAAAGGGGTGGAGGGATTTGACAATAAGGGTATATTAGTGGATGATAACATATATTCTTTGGACAACTTTAAAATATATAATTTTTCGAATTTGGAAATCAATCATAGTCATTTTAAGTTGTTAGCAAAAGGTATGAAGTTTATTCCTACTCCCAGATTTGATTTAGTTGATTGCCTATGTGAACTGAAGAAATTCACCAGGAAAATTAATTTGGGTATATTTTTTAACAACAAACCAGTATCCAATAGAAGTATAAACCTAGTAGGAGATGATAGTCAGACGAAGGATGGTGATTTTCAAAGAAAAAGCTCCTTTATACCTCCGTATCATCCAAGGGTAGATGTATATGAGAGGATTGTGGCTAAAGAAATTTATTCTTTATACCACAACAGAAAAATTTATGAGGTTAATAGTAATTTAACTGACCAGGAGAGAAATACATTGGATGCTCTAATGCTCAATTCCAAGGTCAGAGTTATGAAACCTGACAAAGGGGGTGGGGTGGTCATATATGACAAACTGCAATATATTATGAAGATGTATGATATACTTCACGATTCAGGGAATTATGAATCTATTTCCATTAATGAAGTGAATATCTTCCATCGCAGAATTGACTCTTATTTGGAAGAATTTCTAATAGATGGAAGAATATCTAACATAGTATATGATTATGTGAAAGTCAAGTTTCCATCTATGGCAAGTTTTATAGGGATACCTAAAATACATAAAGTACTTCTGACCCCCCATTTCGACCCATAGTGTCAGGAAGATATTCCAAAACATATTATATAGGGAAATTCATAGATATTAAACCTAAGTCAATATACAACAATATCACCCACATGGTAAAAGATACTTGGGAATTTTTAAGTAAATATCCCATAAATAAATGGAAGAAAGAACATCTTTTTGTCACTATTGATGTGATTGATCTGTTTTCTAGCATTTCCAAAAATGAAGGATTGGGTGCATTTTGTAATAGTATAATAAAATATGCAAATTTAACATGGGATGAAATCTGTCTTATAATGGAGTTTATGACTATGGTTCTGGATAACAATTTTGTACACTTCGAAGGAGAACCCTTTAAACAGACAAGTGGTGTAGCAATTGGAGCAGCGTGTGCCCCCATATTTGCTAACTTGGTTATGGTTGATTGGGAGGAAAAATGTTTATTCCCCAGCATGCATTTTAGCAAAATCCTCCACTACTCAAGATTCTTGGATGACATTTATATGTTATGGGGTGGTTCCAAAGATGAATTGGACACCTTCATTGAATTTTTGAATATGAGTAGTAACTTTTTGAAATTTACATATAGTATGAATAATGAGGGTTTGGCTTATTTGGATACTTATATATACGTGCACAATGACAACCTACAATCCAGAATACACAGGAAAAAGACATTCTCCAATGATTATTTGGCATATGACAGTTTCCACCCCACAAAAATGAAACAGAATATTTTCAAGGGACAATGCATTCGTGCTGCCCGCATGACCTCTAATTTACAGGTCATGCAGGAAGAAATCAAATTTATTACTAAATTGTTCAGGGATAGGAATTACCCATTATCCATGTTGGAAAACACAGGAAAATATGTGTTAAGTGAATGGAGTTTAAAATACATCCCTTGTTAGGATCTGGTTTGTTTAGCAAGAAGGAATCCAATCCCACTGGTCGGGGTAATGACAGTAATACACACCAAAAATCTTTTATTTTAACATATAATCCAATGTCAGATAAAATTATGGAAATTATTAATAGATTTTGGTTTGTAGTGGTCTCTAATCCTAATATAGGTAAAGTGGTGGGAAGTAAACCAGGGGTGGTATATAAAATGGGGGATAATATGAAGAAACTCCTTGAACACAATAACTATGATCAGGGGTGTTCTAAGAATCAAAGGATGAACCGGATATCAAAGGGCACAAGGAAGTGTGGCAAGTGCAATCAATGCAAGTATATTTTTGAAGCACATAAATTAAGCATTTTTAATAATTTTAGTACAATTATAAGGTTGAAGGAAGGAAATTGTAATAATAGAATGGTTATATATATTGCCACATGTGAGACATGCCCTAGTTATTATGTGGGAAAAACTGAAAGAAATTTTAAGAAGAGAATTTACGACCACATTTATAGTATATCTCGGAAAGATGGTAATAATGCATTATATAGGCATGTTGAGAAGATGGGCACTGATCATAAGTTTAAATTTGGGATTTTGGATACAATTTACAGTAATCCCAAAGGTGGAGATGCAAAGAAATTATTAAGTTTTAAGGAAGTTTGGTGGCAGCTCTACCTCAATGCAGCTAACCCCCCAGGTTTAAATGATTTTATCTCTTGCAAACCCATTCTCGAATGGGATATTAGATAAATGAATTTGATTTGATTTATTGGTTGTATATATAAACTTCTATTCATATATATATATATATATATATATATAAATATTTATTTATTCTTATCACATATAATAATTTATATATTAATATAATGTTCAAAAACCAAGAAAACAGTGCCTTCAACCAAAAATAACTCCTCCAAAATAAATAATTACCTTTTTTTATGACAGAAAAAACGACATTTAGCAGCTCCTTCCACAATTGCGTTTTTTTCAAACAGGACTTCATCAGATAGAGTTATTATGCAAAAAAAAATATACAAAAATAACTCCTCCAAAAAAATAATACCACTGATTTTATTGACAGAAAAACACACATTAACGCTTCCTTCCACACATTTTGCTTTCATCCAAAACAGGGATATCAGAGAGATATTGTGCAAACTTTTTACAGATTAATTAATTAAAACTAGTCCAATGAAACCACTCAATTCCATTTGAATTCATCAAATCAAATTTCATATGGTAGTTCATGAATATTAATTAGTTTGACATATAAAAAGTGCATTAGTGCTTGTGTCTCTTTGCCTACCTAAGAATCCCAAAACTTCTTGATTAAGTGAAAATTAAAACCATTTCTTTCAGGGAAGAATACTGAAAATTAATATAATGTTCCCAACTTTTATACTAATAATATCATATATCTACAGTAGGTCTGTATGTATTTTTGAATTGATTATTAATTTATATCAAATTAAATTAAGTTATGTTTTTAATATGTATAGGTACATATATTGTTTTATGTCTATATCATTATTTTATTTTTAGATAAGTTATAATAGATGTTAATATTACACACTATAATAAATTACTAGGTTCTTGTACTACATACAACTAGGTTATATATTAAATAGCAATATGTAAGTAATATGGTGGTATTCCTTTAAGAAAGGGAATATGAAGTATTATCTTTTGGCGCCAATTTTAGTATTTAAACTGTGATTTGCATTAGTGAAAGATGTTCTGAAGAAGCTCTAATTAATGAGTGAAAGCGCTTAACATCATTTTGTATTAACATTTTGTTTTTGTATTTTCGTCAATAAATGTGTTCCGCTTGACGGATTAAGTGACTGGTACGCTTATTGGTCTCATCGAGGTTGCCATTTGTTTTGGCTTAGAAAGTCATATGGAACAAAGGATAATTTGTTGTTAAATAAAGTAATAGTGGAGAACTGTAAACAGGAGAAGAATCTAAGGATGGTATGGATTGACTACAAAAAAGCATTTGATAGTATCCCATATTCATGGATAAAAGAGTGCTTAAAATGTATATGATACACCCCACACTGAATGACTACATTATAGTGACTATGAAACAGTGGCAGACCACTTTGCAATTAAGCCATGATAAAGGACAAATTATTATCCCAGGGATAAAAAATCAAAGGGGGATATTCCAGGGTGACTCTCTGTCACCATTGCTATTCTGCCTTACCATTAATCCATTAAGCTGTCTACTTAACAGCTTAGGTCATGTCTATAATTTGGCTCCTAAAAAACAGCAAAGTGCAAAGACTTCTCATCTTCTCTTTGTCGATGATTTGAAACTGCATAGCTCATCAGATGAGGAACTGAAAGAGCAACTGCAAGCTGTCAAAGCTTTTTTAGATGATATAAGAATGTCATTTGGTCTTGATAAATGTACAAGAGCAACCTTTAAAGCAGGAAAACTGTATCACCAGGAAAATATCAGTCTGGGACAAGAATGTGATATAAAAGAAATTGAACAAGAGGGAGTGTACAAAATTTTGGGAATTGATCAAGGGTCAGCAATAAAACATGAACAAATGCGAATAAAACTTAGTAAGGAATACTTTAGAAGAGTTAAATTAATCCTGAAAACAGCGTTGACATCTAGGAACAAAATTCAAGCTATAAACCAATTTCCTCTTCCTGTCCTAACTTACAGTTTTGGAGTGATTGACTGGCCCCAAAATGTATCGGATAGATTAGATAGGAAAACAAGAAGGATGCTTTATGTTTACCAAATGATTTATAAAAATCACTGCATACCAAGATTATATATTCCCCTTTCCAAAGGAGGGATGGGCATCCTTGAAATTGATTGCATGTATAGATTTGCAATCATGGGACTCCACACATATCTGCTGACCTCACAAGACCCAAATGTTGTGAAAGTTTTGAAACATGAGGAGAATAAATATAAGATGACTTCTCTGCTTAATCTAGCAGAACCATATCAGTGTCAAGCAGGAATGGAAATCAAACCAGAAGTAGATAACAATCAGGCAGCAACTGAATGTGCTAAAAAACAAAAGAAAAAATATGAGGTGTAGGACCAGATGAGAAGGCAAGAATGTATAAAATCCATAAATGTAGTTGCAAGTATAGAAAACTTCTGGAAGAACCTCATGTTGATCAGGAACGAATGCAGGAATGGTTAAGGAGAGTCAAATTCAAACCAGGAGATGAAAGGTTAATATTGGTGGCCCAAGATAGTAGGCTACATCCATGATGGTTTACAGAATCCATTGAATGTGTGGGAGAAACAGACAAATGTAGGTTTTGTAAAACCAAATTGGAAGCAGTCACACTCCTCATTGCTGGTTGTGGCATACTAATGGAAGAAGGACTGTATACTGAAAGGCATAATAATGTGGCAAGATTGTTGCACTGGGGATTGTGCAAACATTATGGTACTGAAGTGGCTGAAAAACACTAGAAACATGAGCCACAAAGTATCATAGAAAATGATGAAGTTTACATCACATGGGATCATCCATTACCAACAGTTCAAAAGATAGATGCTAGAAAACTGGATATAGTGATCCATGAAAAGAAGACAAAAGTAGCATTGATCATTGAAATCGCCACACCCAGCAACTACAGTGTCTTGCGTACAGAGAGACACAAAGTCATAAAATATGAGGATCTGCAGGCAGAAATGAAAGCAATGTGGACAGTTCCAATAGTAGTAGGAACAGCAGGTTTTGTAAAAAAGAATCTACAATCGTATTTGAATATGTTACCAATACATGTAACCCCATACAAACTGCAGAAGGAGTCATTACTGGGCACATTGCAGGTGCTGCAAAGAACAATTTTGGCTGATATATAAGACTGAAACAATACTAATTTCATGAACTTTAATCGTACTTTGACTTAGGAATGGGGTCCAGTCTCGTCATGGTATTAAAACCCAAAAGACTTGGAGAAATTAAAAAAAAGTGGGGCTATTCAACAGGCTATAAAGCATCTGTGTAGACTCTGTCCTGGCTTTTCCTGTGAATTCCAAAACTTGTGGAATACAGCCATGGAAAGGAGTCTACATGGACAGAATTTTAGGGGCTGCTGCTGCTTTAATTCATTTGTATGTGCTACAGGCTGAAGCCAATGCTGCTGCTGCTGATAGGCCTAGGCTGTGTAGGAGAAGAGTTTTCAGGCCCATTTTAACTTTTTACAACCTACATGATATGGAAATTGTAGAGCATTACAGAGTGCACAGGGACACAGTACGGGAACTCTGTGACCTCTGTCATTCTCAACTCAGGGTCAGAGCCAACCGAGGGGTAGTCATCCCAGTTGAGACAAAGGTATGTGTAGCCCTTAGAATCTTAGCTACATGTACCTTTCAGAGACCAACGGGGGACATGCTGGGAGTGTCACAAGCATCAGTATCCAGGATCCTCCACCAATTCCTGAATGCTATGCTCCAACATGCCGGTGACCACATATATTTTCCATGTAATTCTGAACAGAGGACCAGAAATATGCAGGCGTTCTCCAGTATAGCACACTACCCTGAAATACTGGGTGCCATAGATTGCACACACAGAGAAATGAAAGCACGTCCTGAGCAACAGGGTAAGTGCTAAATAAACAGAAAGGACTACCAATTTATCAACTAATAAGTTGTGTGTAATGCCAAGGGAATAATCTTTAATGTGTGTGCTGGCAACCCTGGCAGTTATCATAACTCACATATCTGGCAAACCTCCCAACTGTATCAGATGTTTGCTAGGGGGATATGCCATAGAATCATTTACTGTGGGACACAGCCTATGCACTGGAACTGTGGCTGATGACACCCATCAGAAATACACACACACTCACAGAAGAACTCCATACTGAGGTATACACTCAGACCAGAGATATCATAGGAAAAACAATAAATAACAAAAAATAGGGCATGTGTTTAGGCTGCTGAAGTCATGGTTCCAGTGCACAGATACATCTGGGGGAGCTCTGCAGTACAATCCATGGACATGTACAGAAATATTCACAGTATGTGCCATGCTACACAACATAATCCTGAGGAAACAGCTTCAGCAGGATCAGCAAGGGTAGAGGCATATCCCACTATGGTTACCACAGCAACAGGCAGATGAGGAGTCAGATGAGGAATTACCAGCTGCTGTTGGTGTGGGCAGATGCAGAAGTACTCAGTATGCCCTTGCATTGGCTAAGAGACAACGCATAGCATACTCACTCACCATCTAGGGGTCTGAATCCTTCCTCCTACTAACATTCATATGGTAAAATTAATGCCAGGCAACTCACACAACCTTTACATCCTCATGTATTGGCTGTGTACTGCTTGCCTTAGACAGAGTCAGCCCTGAACTAAAACTGTGGCAACTGCTGCATTTACAAGTTATGCCCTGAACCTGGAGTATATTGTTTAATAATATGAATATGTGGCATATCCTTGTATTTCATTACTTGGTCCAGTAAGAATGTAAAAGGTCGGAGATTTGTAAAGAATATGTGACATCAGAGACTTATTTGACTTATATGTGTCCATTACTAAGTAGCAGCCCTCAGGCATTAAAGATTCACACAGTCATACCTCTCAAAAGTACTGCATGCCCTCAGTTTAGCACCATACTTTTGTACTGGTAAATCATTAAAGAGAGAAGTTAGAAAGTAATGATACACATTGCAGTTTCTGACTTCACAACCCTCACAAGACCATTCACTATAAGGTTGGGAAATTGTGATGCTATCAACTGTCTAACTTTCCCAGGCAAATATATGTCAAAGGTACAATTAACAGTTCAACACCACAAATACAAATATACTAAGCATTAAGTTAGCTATACACCCTGGGCATCGGACACAAAGCTTATGTTTCTCTGAATCCAAAAGATAAAAAATAGGGATATGGTACAGTTATCATCAATTGCAGAAGGTGTTGCGTGGAGGACAGAAAGCCTAGGCTGACACAAAAGGTCAGTGAGTGTGTGTGTGACTAAGAAAGAGAAGCAGGCAGACACTTGGATACACCAACAAATGGCCAGTGAGACAAAATGAGTAACTGTTGTCTGTGTGTGTGTGTGAGATTGTAGGAGTCCTCCAGCTGAAACTGGTGTGTGAGTATCTGCACAAACACAGGCAATCACTGTGCTGGCTCTACATCTTGGTATGTCAGACAAGTGTAAGCCATGCATGGTAGAGGTGGCAATTCATAATTGTCGTCCATGACCATGAGAACTAGCTCTGTCAGGAGTTGCACTGGCATGTCCACGCCCACAGTCAGATGCAGTGCTGCTACTTGAATGTGACTGATGTCTGCTGGAAGAGCTCCCTTCACAGGGATGCCCAGGACTGTGAACCCATAGCCTACCATTTCTGGGTGTGACCAGCACACTCACTGATGGAGCAGTGGAAGTACTGCTATTCTCAGAGTGTGATTGGGCATGGCTACATTTGCTGACAGCACATGATTGGGCTGACCTATGCCCACATGGATGCTGTTCCCCTCCCAGCAGACATTCTATGACAGACACTGCTAATTCCAACATGTCATTCATCTGATCCATTGAATTGTAAACATGGTGGAGACAGTCATACATGTCAGATTGTGCCACATCTACAACCATGACCATTTGTCTGGAGCACCTATGGGACTATGCCTGTGCCTTCACAATAGCCCTAAACATATGTTGAGTGGAAGAGACATCTGCACCAGGTGGAGGAGGGACAGTAGGCCCCCTCTGAGCACCCCTATCAACCCTCCTGCACTGCACCTCTTCCACACTTTGACTATGGCCAGACTTAACAGGCACTGAATCTGCAGTAGCCACATTTCACTGATCAATGGCCTCACCCTCCTGTCCTATATCTGTGGCCTCACTGGAATGGGTAGGCATAGGTCTAATGGCTGTGTCCAGTGGAATTGCATGGGATGGCTGTATGTCAACCTCATTGTCAGATTCAACCTCTGCACTCCCCGACTGTGCCTCAGTTTGGCCACCATCATCATCAGAGTCTAATACACTGACATCAGTTGGTAGAGGGCCTGCACTTCCACTGCCATCATCACTTGTGATAAAAAGCAGCAAACACATGATTACATTAATATCTATACTACTATATTGCAATATATGCTAACAAAGTAACAGTGTTGCCAATTTTGCAGACAGTACAGTAATGCACACAACAGACCTGACATCAACAGCACACACAAAAGTATTTCCTTAAATTGCTCAGTGATACTGACATAAAAAATGTTTGACTTACCATCTGCAGAACAGATTCTCCTCTGTAATCCAGACTGTCCTGGAAGACGTTAAGCAGGAGGTAATAGCAACATTATCACAGTTAACAGTAACACAGAGGGTATTACTTTTACCCCTTTATATGTCCATTAAGTATACTTTCAACAAAACATGGCTGTCAATTCAAACCTAAGCTAATAACTGTAGCAATTTTTAATCCCCCTCCAAAAAATACATGTGGCATAGAAGTAATGTATTGATTTCAATTGTTTTACTATATAGCAGTATTCCACTGTTGAAATACCAAAGCTTGCCTGGAAGCTCCTCCTGGAATATGCTTGCTGTCTCTGACACTGTTGCTCCCACATCCAGGACATGCTGTATTGCACTCTCCTGTAAGCTGTCTGGATCCCTGATATTAGCCAGGAACTATTCATTGGGTATTAGTGGTTGTTCTTAAGCAGGCCCTCCCCCAGTACCCATCTGTTCATGGCCACTGCAGCTGCTTTCATCCATGCAGAATTAATCATGTCAGTGGCCCTGTGGTGCACCTGATTGTATGTCCTGCCATGGCCGCCCATAGCATTCAGATCAGCAACTGTTACCAAATTTGCATGTTATGTGCCATATCTCTCCGTCCCCTTTCCAGAAGAAAAGCAGCATGTTGCCTAAAGGCATCCACTACAATGTGGTTCTTAGCATTAATGAAGGGGGCCTCCAAGGATTGACACACCTAGGTGGCATATTTCTAGGTGTCTTAAAAGACAACCGAAGGATAATGCACATATGCATCACATAAGTACTAAATAATTGATTCCAGATAAACAAAAAAGGTAGCCACCAGTATTACCCTCTGTAGAAACATACAACAGTCTACAGATGTGAAATATGAACAACAGGCAGGATGCCAAACAAGGAGAGTAACAAGACCAACATATTTTGTTTTTGTCATAACAGTAACTCATCTTTGCTCCCCCACCCATAAAAGAACAGTCTATCCTTGTTTGTGCCATAACAGTAACTCACCTTTGCTCCCCTACATCAAAAGAACAGGAAAATGACACATTTTGCTGACAAACCATCTTTGAAATGCTAAAAGTGCTATCAAAGGAACTGTCCCTGAAACATTTGTAGATAATGTATTTATCACACAGCATTCAATTTCCATATATTGGCAATCATGTGTACCTCTGAAATGGCTTGGCAAACATGCCCATGCCATCAGTACACTTCTAGCTAATGTACACAGATAAAAGTGAAAAATCCTTTGCTTCAGACCTTTCTTAAATATATTCCAGCATATGCAGCATGTAGTTGACCAAATGGAAGCTACATTCTGAAGTTCAATACTTTTCTGTACAAATATATCATGAAGAAATAGTGTTATCTGCAGTCTTCCCAACATAAACAAGTCTCCTCACTGTCAGTTTGCCTAGCTACATGGTTGTCTTTTTATATGGTGTAGATTCAGGGCTGTTAGCACTGTGAAGATGCAAATGAGGTGTGAACTTACTAGAATAGCTTAATTCCAAACAACTTGGATCAGTGTAGGCTGTGTAGGCTTTGTAAACATAGTGCAGGCACTCCCTCAGTGTTTGTTTTTAATGGATTGCAACTGAATTATTAGTGGTTGGTAGAAAAAAAACACTACAGCACTGCAGGCTGCCTTACTTCTACTGGGTGTGTCAGGTTAGATCTACATATATAGAACCTGTAGATATAGCAAGCCTGCTGGATGACAGATTCAGTGAAAACTTTGCTCCCCTGTCCCCACTACATATACCCCAAAGCATCTCTAACAACTGTCCCCCACCTAGTATCTGTGAGGAGAAGTCTTAAAGACCTCTATGGGACCAGACAACATCCCAGACTGTGTTCTATATGGGTTAAAATAGGAATTAGCATCACTTTTGGGCATTCCTGAAAAATAAAAAATAACAACAAAATAATGAACTGATACAAATTTATTCCAAAACTGCCAAACATCCAGTAAGTGCATTTGTCTTTAATAAAACTTCATCAGACTGAATGTCAAAATGAAAACACGGCTTTATATATACATTCTAATCAACATCAAACCAATCAAAAGAATAAAACAATTAAACTTTTTTCTGTCATTTAACCCTAGAGGGTTGCTTGCATCTAACTTAATTGTCAGCAATATTCCCTCCAGTATAATTCTTCTTCAGCATCTAATCTAGTTGTAGCTCCTAAAACTTGATCAAGAACCAAAAACATAGAGGAACTGCAACATTTAGTTACACAATGATGCTTTCCCTGTGCATTAATTATATCATTTTTTTCTATGGCATACAAATGCTCGTATATTCTATGATTTAATTATCTTGTGGTTCTCCCTACATAATATGCAGGGAAAGCAGAGCAAACAGATAAATAAAATATAAACTTAGGTTTACATGTAGAACAATCATTTATAAAAATTCTTACATTATTAATCCTAAAATGTGTAATATCCAGCTTTAAAAAATCATACTAGCTACAATTAAAACATTTAAATAGTCTGCTTTTACCTTCCTTATATTTCTTATCACTCAACTTGGCCTGAAAAATATTTAAAAAATGTTTCTCACTTTTATTTACAAAAATAAGAGCTTCACCAACTACTTCTTTAACATCAGGGAAACTACCTAAAATCTTCCAATTCTTTCTAACAATTTCTTTAATTTGTTTATTATCTATGGAGTATTGTAATAACATCCTGTTTCTATAATTGTCATGATTATTTTCCTTCGCCACTACAGTAACACTATCCTTACTTTTACAAAAATTATTTCTTCTTCTTCTTTTGGCTTTTCCTGGTTAGGGGTTGCCACAGTGGATCACCTGTCCGCTCATGATTGGCAGTGGAGTTTTACAGTGTTGAGTTGCCAGCCCGGTGCCTAACCTTCCATAGAAGGCACACACACATGCCTAGGGCCAGTTTAGATTGTCCAATCCACCTACAGCATGTCTTTGGGATGTTGGAGAAAACCAGACCACCTGGAGGAAACCCACACGACCACAGGGAGGACATGCAAACTCTACACAGAAGGCACCCCAGCTGAGAATTGAACCAGAGAACCTCTTGCTATGAGGCAGCAATGCTAACTGCTGCACCACCATGGCTGTGAAATTACTAATCTCCTCAAAAGTTTGCCTTACCATTTCTGTTGGGTAGCCCCTAACCATCAACTTGGAAGATTAAGATGCCCCTTCTTTACTAAATAATTAATCACTATTGGTTAAATCACTTATCTTTCAATTTTCCTTTGACTATATTACTTTTTATACTTAAAGAATGCATACTTCTAAAGTCTAAGTAAGAATTATTTTGTATTTCTTTTTTATATAATTTGGTTCTTAATTCTTTTCCATCTTTAAAAACCACAACATCTAAGTTATGTACATTATTTAGACTGTAACAGGAAATAAATTTTAAATAATCACAGGCAGTATTTAAATACTGAATAAATAATAAAAATTCATTCAAACTACCTCTCCATATCAGGAAAAGGTCAGCAATAAAATGACCATAATATAAAATATTTGTATAAAATTCATTGTTTCTAATAAACTCCTTCAACCAACCTACCATAAAACATTTGCATAAGTGGGAACCATTTCCAGCCCCATAGCCACCCCATTGGTTTTCTGGAAAAGGCGCCGTTAAATTAAAAAAATGATATGATAAAATACTGTCCAATGTTTCCATAATAGGCATAATCATGTCTTCATTGAAAAGGCCAGAGATCAACAATTCAGTTCTCACATATTCTGATCCAATGTCATTCGGTATTATGGTACACAGAGACTGTATATCCATTTTTGCTAAATAATCAGCATCACATACTACTAACTTTTTCACTGCTTCTCTAAAAGTAAATGTATCTCTAATACGTGATTCACTTTTCTCAACCACTTTCTGCAACTGTTTATCTACAAAAATAGCCATAGCTTCTTCCTTACTACCTCCACTAACCACAGTGTGTCTAAACAGAGGATCATCTAGAGATTTGTATATTTTGGGCATGCTAAAAATTTACTTTACTATCAGTCCTTCCTTCACATTTCCATTCATTAATTAATGAATCAATAAAATTATAAGACTTTTTTTATATTTGTGAGTCTAACTTTTTTATAAAATCTATTGTCTTGCAGCATATAAATCATTTTGTTAGTATGAAAATATTTATTTAACACAACCAATGCATTCCCTTTATCAGCCTTTGTATCAAAACATTATCATCATTTTTTAAACTTCTCAAAGATATATGTTCTTCATTATTTAAGTTAAAGAACTTATCCATGCACAGCAATTCTCTTATCTGCCTCTCTGTAACTGTTAAGAAGGCTTCTAATTCAGGCATCAGTGGTGGATTGTATGTACTCAACTTACTTAAATTACTTGAATTACATTTGTCATAATTGAAAATAAACTTCAAATTTAACTTTCTAATATAGTCCCTTAAACCATTCAAAATATCACAAATGTCTGCTCCGGCTGCAGGTACAAAAGTGAAGCCCTTCTCCAATACTTGAACATCATTACTGTCTAAAATTCTCCATGAAAGATTAACGATTTTAAAGTCAGCATCAGCATAAATACCTTTTATCTCCATGCACTCTTTTTCCTCCCTCTCAATCTTTGATATTTGTTGCCATACTATTTGCCCTTTTCTTGTTCTTCAGTATCTGTAACAGCTGTCACCTGTGCCCATGTGAGCTCGCCCATTCCTGGATCCTGATAAACCTTTGCAGGTTGAAAAAAATGAGATTCTCTAATATTTATTTTTAATGAAACCATTATCAGTAGGTTTATTGTGATTTGAAATTTCTGCTTCTGTCTGAGCCAAATGCTCCAACCTCCTCACTTCCACATTTACTTTAGATTACTAAGAAGACTTCTGGTTGCCATCTATTGGTTCAGCATTGCTGGCTGCTGCTATCTTGACCACTTCATTCCTAAGATATGTTACATCCCATTTGTAATCAGCCCGGTCTCTCTCAAACTTTTTTTAACTTTCTTTTCTTCAAAATCTCATTCTCTTTTATCAATTTGTCGTGTAGAAGACAAAATTTGGTATCAAAATTCTCAACTTTAGTATCTTCTTTAAGCTTAAAATAACTGTAGTTAATAGAATCATTCAGCTCATGCATTTTTTGCTTGCAATAGCCATTGGGCATGCTTTTAAATCACAGCCTAAGCACTGGCTTCATCCCAGTGGAATGGGAGACAGCTACCGTCATTCCTTTGCACAAAGGGGGTGCATCCATGGATCCAGGGAACTATAGACCCATTAGCCTGACCAGCCTTATCTACAAGGCCATGGAATTAATCATTATGGACCTTATTAAAAAAATATAGGAAATCTCCAAACTCTCGACCCCACCCAGTTTGGCTTTGACAAGGGGAGATCATGCCTGTTAAACTTGGTGAACTTTGAGACAGTCACCAAAGACCAAGACGAGGGCAAATCTGTGCATACAGCCTACCTAGACTTAGCCAAGGCCTTTGATACAATCTACACTTAGGCAACATTGATAAACTCACACATCAGGGTATCAACCCATATACTGTCAGGTGGGTTGCAAACTGGCTCACTGAAAAAAACTCATGCATTGAAAATAGGGGACATCACCTCCTCCAGCAGACCCACAGCCAGTGGTTTTCCACAGGGATCAGTTCTGGGACCCCTACTTTTCAGAATCTACTTCTCTGGAGTACAGGCTAAAACTGAAGGACTGTGGCTGACAAAGTTTGCTGATGACTGCAAACAGGGAGCAATCATTAAATCCCTAGTGATGTCAACATCCTGCAAGAATGTCTTACACAGACTAATAACTGGTGGCAAAGTCATAGTCTTAAACTTAATGCAACAAATTAATTATCATCACCTTTGGCAAGGATGATGTTCCTGCAAACTACCACATCAATAGCAATAACCTAAGCACACAGTCAGTGGTGAGGGATCTGAGCACCCAGGTCAACAGCAACCTTAACTTCAATCACTATGTCCCCACAGTGGCAAGAAGGGCATTTTATATTGCTCATCTCATAAATAAGAGCATTGTATCCAGAAAAAAAGTGGTTATAATCCCCCCGGATTCTTCCCTCATCAGGGCAATAATAGAGTATAACTCTCCCTTTGGTATGTTCTTTTCCAAGCACTTGCAGCAATTGGAGAGACCACAAAGTCTCCTTACAAAGAAAATTGAGGGTCGTCAAGGTCTTTCTTATGTGGACAGACTGAAATTAGTGTCACTTTATGTCATACAGGTTGCTCAGAGGCAAACCTGTGCCTTGCACACAGAGAAATATGCGACCCAGCTTTAATGGAAATGCTGCACATTCACACAGGTCACTCACTCAAAGGACCTTAACCTGGTAGGTTACATCAACAGAACTTGCTGGAGAAACAGATTTGTCTCACAGAGCTTGCCTAACCTTTGGTACAAGCTTCATATTCATGTTAAACAAAGTCCCTTGTTGGCCCTATTTAAGCATAATGTGGATGATTGGATGGGTAACCAGAAATAAATCCCTGGGGTTCCACCTGTGTTCCTCTTGGACAGGGGCAATAGGTGTTGATTTTAGTGTCTGCTTGAACCAGACACCCTTAGGAACATGGGTTGATCTCGGCTAGGCTTGCAAGGGCCCTGGGGCTATCAGCTTAGTAACATAATTTGATCCTATGATCCTATGATTCTATGTAAGGCTGGAAATGTAAATAATAAGCACACATGTCACAGGTTGTGTTCCTTAACATCCAGCCTGCCCTTCATTTGTTGACAACTGCATATGATATTATTTCCACTTAATATCCTTACACATTTTAAGGTCAATTATATACAATGGATTACAGACTGCATGTCTCAGATTACTGCTCAGATAAATGAAGAATGGCCAAAAAACAGAAATGAAAGATGAAGCTGTATATTTGCATAATCATGATAGGCTGTGTGATCACTAGGTGAGCTACATCCAAAATTAATAATTGTACAAATAAACCTTGTATGGTTTGATATCATTGTAGATGCTGTTGCAGTTGGTTGTGCACAGATTGAGTTCAGATCTTTGCTGCAAATGGCAAAGAGGGATAAGGCACCCATCTTATGTTCTGAAAGTGTAATGGAGTGAGAGTTTAAATCCAGACCTATGTGGAAATATCTCATGTGTACTAACATTTCCTAGTGTTTATGGCATAGATTGCTTTTCTTCATTTCAACTACCTCTCCCTTATTTCTCTTCTTTTTGGGGGTGGGGCACTGTTTGCATGATGTGCCACTTAGAGCAAACACAGAAACTGGAGAAAAATGAATCAGGTTTGGCTATGCTTATCTCATTTGCATGAAGCATGGCACTGTCCAAACTGGACAAATGGCCAAATAGGACCCAGACAGTCAAAAATAGAAACTGGATGCATTCAATTAATACTATTGGGCATCACGCAAACCCACTAAGCGATGTTGTGTGGCAGTTAACAGTGAGACCTTAAGAATGATTGGGTGCATATCTAAACATCGAATGTTGAAAAGTCTGAATACCAAAACCTTGAACTTGAAAGATCAAAGACTGAAAAGATTGAAGTCGCAGAACATCGAATTCTTTCCCAGGGAAAGAATTTGGTGGGCCATTTCCAGGGCTTCGCTATTTCCTCCACTGTAGTGCGATCTCAGAGTTGGTATATTTAAGTAGGGGGGATGTTGGGGCACAGCCCCCAACATTGGGGGGTGTGGAGGGCAGAGCCACCCACATTAGAAATAGTTTGCAGTGTTCGTGTGTTTCACGTTTTGTACTGGAACAGCATTTTTTTTTTCCCAGGGAAAAAATGCTGTTCTCAGTCTTTGAGGTTTTCAGCTTTCATGGTTTTGGGTTCAGTGTTGTAACATTTGAAGTTCTGACACTTCAATGTTATGATATAGACCTGAATGATTAGTAAAATAGGGAATGTCATGTAACTAGTTCTGTAGCAGCAGCTAAAAGTGTAGGGCTGGAGTACAGATGGTCCTGGATTCTAGTACAGGATGTGCAACTTTTGTTTTACTGTTGTGACATTGCGGTTTATAGCAATGAATTGCAACATAGACAAATGGTTTTCACCCTTCTTGTGGCAACAGATGTAAGTGCAGGACTGCCATTCACATGGTTCTGGATTCAAATAGAGCATATTCTATACACGTTTGCTGTTGCTCCACTTCCCATTATAGTCACTCTCACTTATGACACTTGACATAGTAGACCTGATATTAATTATATGTATGAGGGCTGAGACACTAGTTTTGTGTCAGTTTTTTATGCATATCTCTATGTATTATCACATTTATTATCACATGTATGACTGTGAGTACACGTGTACTATAGTTCTATAAGTATATTTCTGCTATCTGGACTGGCATGGTCTTCACATTTGCCTAACACACATGCACAACTACCTGTACATCCAATAACCTTGAAATTGCAACTACAATTATGTAATGACTCACTGCTTCCCACTCTGCTTAGCATCATGCACTGCACTTGCATGATGGTAAGTGGAGCACAACATTTCCAAATATTATACACTCCCAGTAAATGCAATTACTGCAATTGGTGGGAAAAGCATCATTCTGCATTGCTCTATATCCATGGCAGACATTGCACATTGCATGCATTTGTATAAAAGGTTTCAAGTTTAGGGCACAGAGATGGGGTGTCCAGGAGTCCAAGATTTTTATTGGACTCCTAGTTAAGAGCCACAATGCCAGATTTTTGCAGGGGGACTATTTTGGCTTCCAGTATAAGTTGGAAGCTTGGGATAGTTTAGCCTCGGCTGTAACCAGTGCCACTTTATCCCAAACACTGGTGACCAATGTAGGCATCACTACAATCACCTACATAGGAGGAAGAGGGATACCCTCAACTTTGGAACTGGGAATTTAGGACTGCAGACATCTCACACCTGTGTAAGTATCAACTACAGTAAGTACTTGTAAGACTTAAAAGCTGAATATAGGCGAGAATGGTATTCATTACAGTATTCTGTTCTGTTCTGCTTTTTCCACAGCTGCCCATGATCATGAGGTAAATGTCCGAACCCATGGGGTTAGATTGGCGAGGATGAGGGAAGCATGTGGTATGTGTGCAGCAGAAGCGTATTATTATTGTAGCATTAGAAGTTAAATAAAGCTTTTTTTGCTGTTTGATAGAGTTGTGTCAGATTGAGCATGCTTATCTGAACTGTAAAAGCAAGTATGCATACATTAGGCTGTAGCACATACCAAGAGCCCAGTATTAGAATATCAAATTGAGCATGCATATCTCAACTCTAAAAACATGCAGTAGTCTATACCACAAGCCAACAGCACAACATTAGACTTTAGTCAGAGGGTGTAGGTTCAAATATCACACTTCCCAACTATACAATAATGATAATTCTTCAATTATATTTAAGTTAAATTTAAACCTCTACACCAGTGGCACAAATGTACTGCTGTAAACTGTAATCTGTATAACTGGAACACGCATATGTGCAATATATGCACACATCAAGGAGTACTTTCTGCAATATGTAGTATAGTGTGCATCTGCTAGGAGCTGGTAGTTTTAAAAGTAAAAGTTATCTGTTAGGAATTGGTCATCTTAAAAGTAAATGTTAAGATAATAGAGTCAAATAATTGTATCAATGCATTGTATGTTACATAGGAAGGTACTAATCTTATCTCTTTTTTTTCCTCTCACCGCATCCCTTATCTCTCTTTTTATTATTTATTTTTAGTTTATTTTATTTTTGTATTTCTCTTTTTAATTTTATTACTTGTCCATGTCATCCATGTGTACCCCATCACTAAGTGCCCTACAGCACAGTGGGGTACGCCTGCCCCACAGGATCCACCTACTCCCCTCCACTAGCTCCAGTACCATTGCTCAGCATGTCTGGGAGCCAACCTGTAACACTGCCTCTGCTGCTCTGCACTACCTGCCCCCTCAGGTAGGCCTGCAACAGAGGCTGGTCCAGTGGTACCCTCTGGGAGCAGTGGCAGAGGCGGTGAGTTTATCAACTGCACTAAATTGCCAGGGATGGTGCATAGGGTTGTGTGCCAGATGGTTGGTGCCCACCTAAGCTGGTGGGAGAGCTTGCTCTCCCTCATTTTGTAACATACCAGGAGAAGTAGGAGAAGGAGATGTGAAGCACTCCAGCCAGCAGCAGAGTGCGGTGACAGTGATGACAGTCTAGTAGGTGAGGACTTGATTCTCACTGTCACCTAGCTTGACAACCATGGGTTCAGGATGTCCCCACCCTCACCCCAATCATGGTGTCGTCCAACTTTTTTTGTCCATCACCATTGTGACACCCTTGCCCTGTCCCAGCAATCAAGGAGCCTCAATCCTCACCACTAACACCAGAAAAGGCATCTCATATATGAGGAAATACAAATACACACAGTAAAGTGCAATTTCCCTTAAGGGCACACACAGATCACAATTAGTCCAGGGCTGGTCGCTCCCTTGCTCTCCAGGTCCCCACTAAGACTCCACACTGGCACAGCTATAGGGTCCATATCTCAGCCTAGCTGGGAAAGCTAAAATCTACAGCACCCTCTCTGCCCAACCAGTGCTTCATGTCCCTGCCCAAGTAGCTGACACACACACACACACACACACACACACACACACACACACACACACACACACACACATTGAGATAAGAGGTTATACAACCACACAAACACTTCTGGGGAAGGCTGGCACAGGTTCTCCAGTTGTGCCTCTTTTACCCAGACATTACGGTAGTACCAGCTGCCACCACCCAGCTAATATTATCAGCTACCCAAATGCCCTTAAAAGGGTGTCCAATTATTACTGTGCAATATTATTATCCAATTGGTAGATGTGACTAAGCAGTCTCAAGGCTTATTAGAGTGACCTGGTACACGATTCTTATATACATGCAATGTGCTCTTAGAGCTTAACTTATCTCTACACAAAACCAGCCACAGTTAAAAGGTTTTAAAATATTTAATAATAAATAATTAAAACCACAAGCCAATACTTTCTATTACTCAGTGCTAGTCAAAAGAGTTCAGAGATCACACATAAATACTTAAAATAAATCAGTAGTACAGTTCTGACATCACAGAAAAACACTTAATCTAATCTTTATGGCCCTAGCTATTTCTACAAGAAAACACACTTCTAAGATAACTTACTTAAGAAAAAAGGCAGTGTGTTGTAGGTTGGTGCTTTCCTCCTTGGCTACTGTTGTTAAAATTCTTGTTAAGATGCTTCTCCTTGTTTCTTCTTTTAAAGAACTTTTATTAAAATGATTTAAAACAAAACACAAAATAAAAGCTACAACCTAACCATTTGAAAGTTAGCATTGTAATGCAAAAAAGAGAGATGAATGCTTTTGGTTTATCAATCTTCTTCAGATCTCAAGAAGGTTGATAAACTGAAAGCACTCATCTCTCATTTTAATAAAAGTTCTTTTAAAGAAGAAACAAGGAGAAGCATCTTAACAAGAATTTTAACAGCAGTAGCCAAGGAGGAAAGCACCATTTTTTGAAAACATATTTGCAGCATTTCTTGGGTTTTCCATAATCGTTTGCTCACTTCTCTCTCTATTATTGTGTTGTAGGTTGGATGTTCAGACAAAAATGCTTACAGTCTTTCTCTGAACAATAGTTTTTAAAATCACTAACAAACATTTCTGTTGGGGCCTCCCAATTTACATCACTTTTCACAAGTGGGTTTCCCAGTATACACATTACATAATTTTTGACACTTAGCCTGGGGTTCCCAGGCCACAGGCTACAATATTTAGCAAGCTAACACCTGCTCAGGAAGCTACAACAATAAAAGACATTTCATATGTACACTCTAGTAATTATTCCTTAAGTTAAATCAATAGAAATAATGTGCTAGCCCAGACCAAATGGCTCCAAGCTCTGGAGATCAAAGGACATACAAGACATAATTTTAATTTCAAGAACAGATGTGAAATGCTTGACTTCTTACAGTAGAAGACAATGTTGCCACATTGTTGAAGTTCAACATTTAACAGTCTATTCGTTCATTTAAGAAAAACAAGCTTGTAGTTCAACATTCATATTTACAAATGCTAGAATTATCTACACAATTCTATCTGGATAGGCTATCAGCCTTCACCCATCTCTACCAGTCTTCACATCTCCCCCCCCCCAAAGAACTCAAACTAGTTTTTCAAGTCACCCTTGAGAAAAGCCGCTTGAGAGGGTTAGGTCTATATGAGCATACCTACCTCATTCCCTATCTTGAGAGCCCATCTGCATTGACATTGCTACTCCCACTGCAGTGTTGCACTGACATATCATATGCTTGCAACCCCAGGCTCCATCTTAGCAACTTGGCATTTTGCTGATTGGCTCTGTTTAACCATGTTAGAGGGTTGTGATCTGTCATAACAGTGAATTTCCTTCCATACAGATAAGGCTAATGTTTCTGCAATGCCCACACTATAGCTAGACATTCCTTTTCTACAGGTGCATAGCATTTCTCCCTGGGATGGAGCCTATGACTGAGATAAACCACTAGGTGCTCTTTCCCCTCTGAAGAAATCTGGCTAAGTACAGCCCCTACCCCATGGTTTGAAGCATCCACCTGCACAACAAATTCTTTGCTGTAATCTGGACTGGCTAACACAGGGGGTCCTTCCAAAGCTTCTTTAAGCTTCTGGAATGCATGCGCACATGCTGGGGTCCACACTACCTTATCTTGCCTGTTCTTCCTTGTCAGGTCTGTGAGGGGAGCAGCTATGGTACTATAACTGGGGATGAACTTTCTGTACTACCCTGCTGTCCCTAAAAATGCACTCACCTGCTTTTTAGTAACAGGTGCAGGCCATGCCTGAATGGCTTCTACTTTGACAGGTTCTAGCCTTATCTTACCACTCCCCACACTATGTCCTAAGTAGGAGACCTCTGCCATACCCACCTGACATTTGCTTGGCTTAAGGGTCAAACCTGCCCTCTGTAGTCTGCCAAGCACCTCCCTGACATGCTGATGGTGCTCTGGCCATGAATGGCTGTAGATGGCAATATCATCTAGGTAAGTAAGGGCAAAGCCTCCTGCTCCAACTAGGATATGGATATGATCTACCAGCCTCTGGAAAGTTGCTGGGGCATTCTTCATCCCAAAAGGCATCTTTGTGAACTCATACCAACCAAATGAAGTCACAAAGGCTGACTTCTCTCTAGCACTGGGAGTCAAGGGCACCTGATCGATAGTTGTAAGATACTTAGCCCCACCCAGCTGCACTAGGGCCTCATCTGTCCTAGGCATGGGGTAAGTATCTGACTCTGTGTGACTATTTATTTTCCGATAGTCCACACAAAACCTGGTACTGCCATCCTTATTTGGCACCAGCACCACTGGGGAGGCCCAGGGACTGTTGGACTATTGAATCACCCCTATTTCCAACATCCCTTGTACCTCCTCCCTCAGAGTCTGTCTGATTCTCTCAGGCACCCTATAAGGGGCCTGCCTAATAGGCCTTTGGGGTCCTGTATCCACCTCATGTTGCACTAGTTGGGTGCACCCTGGTTTCCCAGTGAACATGTCCCCAAATTCCTACAACACTGCTTGGATTTCTCTAACCTGGGTAAGAGATAGCTGCTAGGACATTGCTACCCCTTCCACTGAGGTGTCAGCTCAAGCATCACTGAGGAGATCAGTCCCAACATCTCCCTCAAACTCCTCCTGCAATCCACTGCAATTGCTCAGCACAAAGGCCTCCCTATCATGGTAAGGTTTCATCATGTTAACATGGTACAATTTGTGCCCCTGCCATCTGCCTAGCAGTTCCACCATGTAGTTAACATCACTTACCTTTCTTACCACCTTGCAGGAACCCTCCCAAGCTGCTTGCAGCTTGTTGTGTCTGACAGGAATGAGAACCATTACCTGCTGCCCTACAGCATACTCTCAAGCTTGAGCATTCCTGTCATACCACAACTTTTTCTGCTGTTGGGCTTCTGCCAGGTTCTCCTGGGCCAAGTCCATGAGTTCCCTGAGCCTTATCCTGAGGTTTAGGATGTATGCCACAACAGACTCCTTGTGAGACTTGCACTCACCTTCCCACTCATCTCAAATTAAATCTACATGTCCCCCCACCCTATGCCCATACAGCAACTCAAAGGGTGAAAACCTGTGTATTCCAGGGGAACTTCTCTATACGCAAACAACAGATGGGGCAAATATTTGTCCCACTCCCTCTTAAACTAATCTGCAAATGCCCATAGCATGGACTTGATTGTAGAGTTTAACCTCTCAACAAGACCATTAGTCTGGGGATGGTAGGGGGTGGTCTTCATGTGCTTCACCCCACAGGGCTTCCACAGACAAGAAACTGGCACCACTGTCAGTCAGTATTTCTTTTGGGAACCCTACCCTGCTGAAAATCTCTAACAAAGCATTTGCCACCTTCTCTGCCTCAATGGAGGACAAAACCACTGCCTCAGAGTGTCGTGTAGCATAATCCACTTCCACTAGGATATACTTTTTTCCCTGTGGAACTTGGGGTACTAAGAGGACTCACAATATCCATAGCTACCCCCTGAAATGGCTCCTCAATCACCGGCAAAGGCATCAAAGGAGCTCTCACCTTGTCTCCTACCTTGCCTACCTTTTGGCACAGCTCACAGGTCCTGCAACCCTGTTACATCTCTGGACATTTGAGGCCAATAGAAGTTCTGCATAATACACCTCTTTGTATGTTTTATGCCCATATGACCTGCAAATGGAATATCTTGGGCTATGGCTAGAAGCACCAGACGGTAGCCTCTGGGCACTTCCAACTGCTGTACTCTTTCAACTTCTAGCCCTCCCTCAGGGGTCCTCTCTCTGTATAGTAACATTTTGTCCCATTTTACAGATTCCCCCTTTCCTTGAGAATCAGGTGCCTCCCTAGCTACCTGCCTCAAGCCTTGCAATGTAGGGTCTGAGAGCTGAGCCTGTCTCAACTCTCTCCTTGTAACCCTTCCCAGCTCCCCTTCCACAGGAAGTATGACATCCTCTGACAGTGGTCCCTCACTGTCAGCCTGGGTACTACTACTCACCTTTACTTTTGCAGTCACTCTGTCCAAGGGACCATCAGTACCCACAAACAGCTGTGGCTCACATTCAGTCTCACTGCTACTTTCCTAGCTTCCTCCCTGAAGCAACCCCTCAACAGTCCTGGCTGCAAGTATGCTTTCTGTCTGGGTCTCCCCCAGGCTACCAGACCCACATGCTTGTCTCCTAGCCTTACTGTGTGTAACTGCATAAGCACATGGTACTGCCTCATCCAAATCCTTCCCTATCAGGGCATCTGCAGGATGGTAATTTAGTACCCCTGTTGTCTCAAGACAACCTACTATTGGCATTTTGTCTTTCTCACTTACTGGCTCCCTCACCTTTGGTTCCCCACCTTGCCTCCCTGGACACCTGTATGCCACATGGCCCCACTGGTTGCATTCAGAATATTAAACCCTAGCTCCTGGATGTGTACCTGGACTAGTGGCTTCCCCTACTACTGGCAGATTCTGTTGTGGCAGTCTGTGCTGCCCACCATGGGTTCCTTTAGACCCATGAGCAGTAGTGGGGGGGTCCCCTTCCTGTGCAAGACTGCCCTGCTTGCCAGGTATAGGTCTCCCTTCTTCTCCAACTCATCTGAAGTAGCACATTGTCTATCAGCTAACCAGATCCTCATGTCCTCAAGCAAAGTGCTATGGGTTTGTTCCCTCACCAGAATGTATGCCAGCCCTTCAAAAGTGGTGACCTGACATCCACTCACCCACCTATGGAAATAAGTGCTCAATTCAGCAACATATTCACACACATACTTTCATCTGCCTTGTGCCTATGCTCACAAAACGTTTTCCTATATGCTTCAGGTGTTAGCTTAAACAGTTCTAAAAGACAATTTTTAACAACAGTATAATCAAAACATGCAACGTCAGACATTTTGTACAGAACAGTTACAGCTTTATCATGGAGTAAGGGAGTCAGGAACCATACCCAAAGCCCATGGTCAACTTCATACTGTTTACATACCCTCTCAAACATATAAATGAAACTATCAAAATTATCCCCCTCTTTAAACTGCAGAAGAAATTTACTGACCTTTTGTGCTTCTGGGGTCCAGTTACTCCCTTTCCCATTACCTCCATGACTCTGGTGAAGAGTCAGCATCTCCTTCTCATGCTGTTTCTGCCTCTCTTCTTCC
The DNA here is from genome assembly GCF_019279795.1 of Protopterus annectens. Classification (NCBI taxonomy): domain Eukaryota; kingdom Metazoa; phylum Chordata; order Ceratodontiformes; family Protopteridae; genus Protopterus; species Protopterus annectens. The sequence goes on from NC_056731.1 coordinate 1,700,763,589, forward strand.
TCAGCTTGCAGACATAACAGTTTCTCTTCTCCTCAGCCTGCAACCATCATATTCTCTCATTTTCTTCTAATTCCACATGCCTTGCCTCCAACTCAAGTCTCTTTAGCTCCAGCTGTATTTTTAAGTCCACTGCAGAAAGGTTGAGCTGTCCATTCTCCGAGGGAATTATATCTCCACTGCCAGTCTGATAATCCTCCTGGTTGCTGTTTTCTGATGCAGCTGTAACCAAGGCTGCAATTAGGTCTGTCTTAGTCAAGTTTCCATGCATCAGTCCCCTAGCCTGGCACATCTCAGCCAGCTGGCTCCTTGTCAGCTTTCCATACTCCTCTGCTGACATGCTGCCTGCTCACCCTGACTAACTAAGCTAACAAAAGAAATAAAACAATTGTGATCTGAACTCTGAGTATTCACTGCACGGCTGTTTTAGAGTACAAAACACCTTCAAAGCTCAATGTGCACAAGCTACAGAATTCACTCAACCCACACCACTACAAGCCAATTAGTGTTTGCCAACTAATTAATATATGATGTGGATATCCCACCACTGCAAAACACAAATGTGACACCCGAGCCCTGGCCCAGTAATCAAGGAGCCTCAATCCTCACCACTAACAACAGAGAGGGCATCTCATATATGAGGAAAGGATAACAAATACACACAGTAAAGTGCAATTTCCCTTAAGAGCATGCAGAGATCACAGTCAGTCTGGGGCTGGTCGCCCCCTTGCTGTCCAGGTCCTCACTAAGACTCCCCACTGGCACAGCTATAGGTTCCAGATTTCAGCCTAGCTGGGCAAGCTAAAATCTCCAGCACCCTCTCTGTCCAACCAGTGCTTTGTGTCCCTGCCCAAGTAGCTGACACACACGCACTTTGAGATAAGAGATTATACAACCACACATACACTTCTGAGAAAGGCTGGCACAGGTTCTGCAGCTGTGCCCCTTTTACCCAGACTATACAGTAGTACCAGCTGCCACTACCCAGCTAATATTATCAGCTACCCAAAGGCCCTTAAAAGGGTGTCCAATTATTACTGTGCAATATTTTTATCCAATTGGTAGATGTGACTAAACAGTCTCAAGGCTTATTAGAGTGACCTGGTACACAATCCTTATATACATGCAATGTACTCTTAGAGCTTAACTTATCTCTACAGAAAAACAGCCACAGTTAAAAAAATTTAAATATTTAATAATAAATAATTAAAACCACAAGGCAATACTTTCTACTACACAGTGTTAGTCAAAAGAGTTAAGAGATCACACATAAATACTTAAAATAAATCAGTAGTACAGTTCTGACATCACAGAAAAACACTTAGTCTAATCTTTATAGTCCTAGCTATTTCTACAAGAAAACACACTTCTAAGATAACTTACTTAAGACAACAGACAGAGTGCTGTAGGTTGGATGTTCAAACAAAAATGCTTACAGTCTCTCTCTGAGCAATAGTTTTTAAAATCACTAACAAACATTTCTGCTGGGGCCTCCCAGATTACATCACTTTTCACACTTGGATTTCCCAGTATACACACTACATCATTTTTGACACTTAGCCTGGGGTTCCCAGGCCAACAGGCTACACTATTTAACAAGATAACACCTGCTCAGGAAGCTACAACAATAAAAGACAATTCACATGTACACTCTAGTAATTATTCCTTAAGTTAAAACAATAGAAAGAACGTGCTAGCCCAGACCAAATGGCTCCAAGCTTTGGAAATGAAAGAACATACAAGACATAATTTTAATTTCAAAGAACAGATGTGAAATGCTTGACTTAGTTTTCTTTACAGCAGAGGACAATGTTGCCACATTGTTGAAGTTCAACATTTAACAGCCTATTCTTTCATTTAAGAAAAACAAGCTTGTAGTTCAACATTCATATTTTCAAATGATAGAATTATCTGCACAATTTTATCTGGCTAGGCTGGCAGCCTTCACTCATCTCTACCAGTCTTTACAACCATCCCTGACTCTTGTCTTGTTTGTCTTGTCTGTCTGTAATTGCTTTCTCACCTACCCAACTCATTTCACCCAGACATTCCTACATCCCTTCCCCAACATTCTTCTCTCTTTACAAAAAAAATTGTCCCATACCTAGCTCTCTGTTTTGCAGATGTGTCATCATGACACACTTAATTTGGTCTAATTGGCTATACAACATGATTGTGTTGTGGTCACCCCTCTCTCTGGAAGTGATAGTCCAAATTCAGTTAATATTTTACATATATGTTCACTTTATCCTGTTAAAGAAATGGATAGCTATGGTTCTGTCCTATCTCACTCCTGCACATTCCTGCCCTGCTTTCCTTTTGTTCTTACCCCTGCTTGCTCCTCATTTCACCACTGTCTAATCTACCCATTTTACCTCTTTAAAGCATTTTTGCATGAAGGTGCACATCTTACACCAATGGGGAAAGGCAGTAATATATTTACACATATTTGAAAGTATTAGATATGGTGGCAATGTATTTATAGATACACCTGTATTCAAACCCAGTACCATCCGGCCCTAACAAGGGCCACATATTCATTTAAACAGTAGGTGTATATCATAGACTCAGTACTAATTGTTAGACTTTAGCAATGTAGCTCACATTTGTACACTGCTTACCTATGCGCAATAATGCGTATCTCACATATGTATACATTTTGCTAACTGTTGCCCAAATTTACTGCTTGTTGAACTATGTAAATGTACATATTATGCTGTATCACTGCTATTTACTGTCCATTTTATGTGTATGACATGAAATTACATGTATAAACATTACAAATTGTGGGTCCTTTCTAACAATATGTCACATATTTACAATACATCCATCTGTTGTCACCCCCAAGCATTGCAACCCTGGTGTCTCAGTGCTGTTTCCACACATATATCAACTACAGTACAAAAAATGTATTATCAAATGTGTGCTATGCAAAACACATCAACCTGATAACATGCAGAACTACAACTAGTGACCCATTTGTCTAAAAAGACTTATCTGCACAGCTAGGGAAGGAGTAAACATGGAGACTATCCACAGGGACATAGCTGACCTTTAACACATTTGACCCTACCCATGTTATTTTTGTCAAGAGTAGATCTTGCTCACTGAACCTTGTGGACTTCTTGGATGCTAACCCTACAGAGCTGGATGAGGGATAACAAGACATACCACCTATGTTGATGTATCTGAGGCCTTTGACACTATTCCCCATTCATGTGTCATAGTGAAGATCTCCCATGTGAGAATTAAGTCATACAGTAGTACAGTGATAGGCAAATGGATCACTGACATACACAGTCTCAAAGTTGGGGACTACAACTCCATTAGTAGCCAGTTACCATTAGAATACCATGAGGATATGTGTTGGGCTCTCAGCTGTTTGCAAAATTCTTCCCTGAAGCACAGGCAATGGTAGATGGCCTGTAGTTTACCAAGTCTGCAGATGAATGGAAACTGGACACACTAATAGAGTCCCCCATTTATAGTAACATATTACAGAAGGGGCTGTCACACACAAATCATTGATGCCAAACTCACAGACTGAACAATAAAATATACAATGGCTTATTGTTCCCTTTGGCAATGAAGTACCACTGCTAATTATAATATATATAGCACTCTTCTAAGCTCAAACACACTGTTGTGAGACTTGGAAATACATGTTGATAGCAATCTACAACTTCATCACTATATGTCCTTAGTGTTGACACACACATTCTGCATTGCGGACACCATACATACGGACATCACATCCAAAACCAGGGTGGTCATACCTCTACTGTACTTTACCCTTATCAGACCACTGAGTACAACGCTCCCATCTTTATGTACCTCACCAGACTTCTGCTGCAATTGGATAAAAAAACAAGGTTGTTCCTGGAAGACTCCAGGTCCTCCAAACATGACATACATGGAAAGACTGAAAGACCTGTCAGTGTACTCAGTATCATGCTGGCTGCTGAGACATGACCTATGACTGCCCTACAGAGCAGTCTGAGACCCACCTACTGGAAATGCTGGACATCTGTGAATCAATGCAGACAATAATAACTTGGCCAAGGGGGTGTGGCCAAGATGAGCACTGAGTAACAGCACTTTATCTCTGCTCAGCCTTTTCAGAATATCTATGACAGGATTTTTTTAATTAAACTATCCTATTTTTTTTTGTTGTTTTTTTTACATATTTGGAATCTTCTAACCTTCCTCTAGGATAGTATATAAACATTTCTTCAGTTTTTATATTTTTTCCTGTCAAAATGTACTTGAGATAATATTCTGACTCCAGACTACAAAATGAGCTTCACCAAATCTTCTCTTCAAGAAACAACTATTAAGAAAGAACTTCAGTCACTATTATCTAATATTCAAGAACTGGCAACAAAAATTGATAGAATGAATGTAAAACTGGATAATTTTAAAGAAAAATGTTCCCAATAAATGGAAATGCTGCATGAAGACCTTAAGCAACAAAAGAGACAGATTACAGGAATAGAAACTTCACTAAATGATATGGACAGTATAATTCAAGAAGATGAACATAATATAGACTTTTTCTTAAAACAAAATACCCTTTTGCAAACAAAAATTGATGATCTATAGAATAGATCAAGAATAATTAAAATCAGGATATTTGGGTTACCTGATAATGTTGAAGAAAATAATACGGAAAAGTTCTTAACTTCCTGGCTTCTTGAGATATTAGAGCTTCCTGAAGCTCTTGCCTGTGGAATATAGAGAGCCCACAAGTCCTTGACTTCTTCAAAAGAGGGTAAAATTAATTCTACAAAATCTGTTATAGTGAAATTCCTATCATCACATGATAAGGAAATAGTACTAAAGACTGCATGGGTTAAATCTACTATTAAATACAAAGACAATGTCATACATTTTGATAATGATTACTCATCTTCTGTTATAGCCAAAAGAAAACTTTTCCTGCCAGTACTTAAAGAACTTAAAAAAGCCCAAATAAAGTCTCATGTATTATTTCCAGCCAAATTAAAAATCTTTCTTCAAGATGGTCAAAAAATATTTGATTACCTAGAAACTGCCAGCACGTTTATTAAGGCAAGACAGCTACTTGATAAAATAGAAGAAATGGATTGGGCAAATGCCAGTCTTAAGAGAAACGCTGACAATAGTTCCTGGAAGACTTTTGAACATAAAAAGAAACTCAAAAATAAGTGAATACTGGAAAGTTTTGCACTAGTTTTCTTTTAATCAAAATTTATTTCATGACCCAGAAGTTGGGGAGATGAAAATGGTTCAACAGGTGAGTTATTGTTGTATAAGCCTTTTTTTTCAATAATCTATATTTGTTTCTCAGACATTATTATCATATAATATTAGTATATCTAGTTTACATTGTTACATGCAGTTTGAAAATTTTAATAAGTAAATGGTATTTATTTAATCTATTATTTTCTTATTTCTCTTTTTTTATTTGATGATCGTTGCTATTGATGCTCCGTTTATTTGGGGAATTACATCCATGGTGTCTTAGTGTCTAGAATAAGTATGGAGAATTAAAGATGGCAAAATGAGGGCATTTGGTGTTGTTGGAATTGTTTTTTGTTACCTTCTCTGTATTTGAAGGGAGGTTTTTGCTGGACGTGGTTGCTGTGTTGTTGCTTTGTTCAATATATTTTTGTCTTAATATTTGGGTTCGCTGGTGGTTGTAGTAGTGGAAACTGGAGATGCTTTTGATAAACTTATGTGGCTTGGTTTCGGACTCAGGTTTTGGCGACAGCCGAGACTGTGTTGATAGAATTTTTATTTATTTATTTATTTTTTTTTTGGTGAGTGATATTAAATGGATGTTTTTTGTGGAGTTGCTGGTGGTGAGACTCCTTAATTGTCTAGATAGTGGCTTGTTTTGGACTAGATGGTGTTTTCTGCAGAGAGATTAGTAGTTTATTGTTAGTTAATACATCAGTGGTGGTCTAGTGGTATGTCAGGCCTGAAAGGTAGAGTCTATGGTTTCTATTGTATTAAATGCCCTCCTTTCTCTTTCTTATTTTCCCAAACTTGCCGTGAGGTAATTTGCTGTTTTAACAGTGAAGAGTTGCTTACAGCTTCCCTCCTGAGCCTCATGGATATGATTTAAAATTGCAGACTTGAGTTCCGATCTCATCACGGTTGGTAAACATGAAGATGAAGAGGAGCGTTGTTTCCATGGAGACGTATATCTTGTGATCTCTGAGCTGAGAAACTCCGGAACATAGAGCAACAATCAGAATAGTCAGTCTCTAATGCCATCTAGTGGGGAAAAGAGAGATATGCAGTTATGTGTTCTGCTCAACATGCCTATATCATAAAAGTATTTATTGACTTTACAAGACATTTTTGTTTTTATTGTTGGCAGGGTTGGAGCAAATTAGATAAACTCTAGATTCTTGGGTTTTATTGTGATACCCATGTCTTCTTCAAGCAAGCAATGCAGCAATAGTGGCAACAAAATTAAGTTGGTGGTGACTTGTATTTTGGAAGTTGGTTAGACAGGGAGAGCCTGGTTCATTGATCGGTGTGCACTTCTTGAGGACGTGTGGCAGCTGTGTCATTTTAGGGCCATGCAATACTGGGGAACATTATTTTATTCAGCATCTTGTGAGTAGATGCAGTATGTTCTAACCTGGATGGGTGTCTAGTTTGGGGACTGTAGTTCAGGGAGAGCTCAATTCTTCATTTTTTCATTATTTTTTTTTGTATATCTTGGTCATAGTGGAGTCCCAGGTGAACAATTGCTCTACAGTGTTCACATAGCACATTGTTCCACACAGTTACACACAGGGCAAGTATCACTGTGCGTTGTTGATTATTCAGTATATGTCTGCATGGTTCATATATTGTCTTACTGTATCGTACATGCTAATTGTGCTCTCTGTGGTTTAGTTGCCTGGTTGAGGTAATGAAGTATGAGGGGAAAATATGTGATTTGAGTATCCACTGGGCTCCTGCATTTATCCTGTACTTCTTCAGTTGTTGTGCTTATTTTTGCACTGGCTATGTTCATTACTGGCATGTTATGGAACACTTTGTACATGTTCGATACACAGATGGGGGAGGGTACAGCCCACTCATTCCATATTTTCCATAAACTCCCTGTAGAGCTGTGTATTCCTTATATGGGTAACAGGTGCTACTTTTTCTTTGTGTTTATTAGTCTGGTTTGTAGTGTGATACTTCATGTAGTTGGCACTGTTACACTAGGATATCCTGTGGAACTGTTTTTATTATTTTCACACTTTCTGCTGTCATTCCCCAATGTGGTACATCCTTTTCAGAGGTTCTCCATGCCTGGATATCTGTTAATCAGATGGGTAATGGTTAGGATATGGCTTTACATCATTAAGGTTAGAACTTGTAGTGGAGAATAGGCTAGCCCATGTCAATGGGCGGCATTTTTGCACTACTATTGTTAGTGGGGGTAAATGCGTACTGTTTTATAGTATTTTTCTTGTGTAGCAATGCTTTATTGTTCATTTTTGAGCTTGTATATTTCATCTCCTTAGACATATTCAGTGCTCAGATTTGTACATGCAAAAGTGCTGAAGGAAGAAATGTAATTCACAAGAACATAGCTCCTGAGCTGTCCAACAATTTGTCTTTAATAATATATGCAAAGTATTTTTTTGATAATAAAAACTACCAAAGCTTAACATGTAACATTCATTTATTGTTTAAAAATTGCTTGCATAATATAGAACCACATTTTCAACCTCCTCATACACACATGCAAGTCACACTTGATAAAAAAATAAATAAATGCATTCATATCATGCATCCACACACATTAAAGGAGAATAGAATATTATAGACTCAATCTGACTTACATAAACAGGAATTCCACATTATATTTACTTAGTAAAATGTTCATATTTGTACAATAAATACCTATAGAAAATTGGAGTATATAAACTCAACTATCAAACATACATACCACTAGAAATTTAAACATCATTATTTTTATTATATATATAACATATGATGACTTGAAAAAATATTAATGATCTATTATTTCATAAATCCAAAATGAGACAGTTACATTTGATTTGTCTTAGTAAGTTTCTTGAATGATTATATACAAATGTATTAGGCGTACTATTTGTCTTTCATAATATATGCAAAGAATTTTTTTTGATAAAAAAAAAAACTACCAAAGCTTAACATGTAACATTCATTTATTGTTTAAAAATTGCTTGCATAATATAGAACCACATTTTCAACCTCCTCATACACACATGCAAGTCACATTTGATAAAAAAAATAAATAAATGCATTCATAACATGCATCCACGCACATTAAAGGAGAATAGAATATTACAGACTCAATCTGACTTACATAAACAGGAATTTCCACATTACATTTACTTAGTAAAATGTTCAACTTTGTACAATAAATACCTATAGAAATTTGGAGTATATAAACTAAACTATCAAACATACATACCACTAGAAATTTAAACATCATTATTTTTATTATATATATAACATATGATGACTTGAAAAAATATTAATGATCTATTATTTCATAAATCCAAAATGAGACAGTTACATTTGATTTGTCTTAGTATGTTTCTTGAATGATTATATACAAATGTATTAAGTGTACTATATTTATAATCTTTCTTTTTAGTCACATATACTGCCTAATAATGTAAAAGTATATTTTATTTTCAAGTATGAAACAACATGTATATATCTAGGCAGGGAAGAGCAGAGTGTTGTTACTAGATAAATGGTCAATTTGAGTGATAGATGTCACTCAAATTAGGAGTTTTTAACTCCAGGGGGGTGTTAGAAAGTGCTTATGTTATTAGTATATGTTGTAAATTTCTGTTAATAGTTCTTATGATGTTCACTAAGTTTCACACAGTTGAATTTGATATAAGAATATTTTATTGGAAACATGCTTCATATAGTTCATATACAGCGTTTAATTGTATTCCTTATAATCAATTTTTATTGTGCTCTAAAACATGGAAAAATGGAAAAATTAGTCAAGTATTACTAATATAAACATTTTATGACATCTTTAAATTGTATATCATTAAACATTAATGGATTAAATAATCCTAACAAGAGAAGATCTTTGAATAAATATCTTAAACTACATAACTCTCAGCTAATATTTCTCCAAGAAACCCATTTATTAACTGAAGATATTATAAAATTGGATACCAAATCTTATAGAATTTTGATTGGCTCTGAACACATACACACACACAAAAGAGGAGTGGCCATTCTATGGAAAAATACATTACCTATGTCTAAAATAATTGACACATACAAAGACAATAAAGGGATGTTATCTTCAGTTGTTATAGAATTTAATAATAAAATCTTGACTTTAATAAATATATATTGGATACCTGGCATTGGACTAAAAACAGTAAAACCACATAGTGACCATATAGTACAGTTCTCTAAGGGTAATATTATTTTAGCTAGAGATTTCAATTGTATTTCAGATATAAAAGATTCTAGCACTAATGGCAAAAGGAAAATTCCAGCAATAGCTAAATTATTAAACAAATTCTCAGATTCATACATGCTGAAGGATATTAATAATTTTGCAAATGCTAAATCATTGTTCTATAGATTATATTCACATAGACATAATTCATATTCAAGAATAGATAGGGTTTTAATTTCTAATAGCCTAACTGATTCTCTATCAAACTCAAAAGTGGTTTCATGGCCTCTTTCAGATCATAATACCATAACTTTTGAGCTTATAGTATATTCTAACTTTAATGTTCAAATTGAGAAGATATCAGCTTATATAACTAAACTAAAAGACGTTACTAATTTTATCTCTACAGAAGTACAACATTTTATTGAACTTAATAACACACAGGAAACTTCTGAAATATATATCTGGGATGCTCTAAAAGCTTACCTATATGGTAGAATTATTGATTGGTATAAAAAGAAAAGAAACTCATGGGATAAAGAACTCCAAGACATATAATCAAAACTAGACAGTTTAAGACTTGATGTTTCAAGAGACTTAGATAAGAAAATTAGAATAAATGAAATAAATACTTTAATAAAAGCATCTTCTGTGTGGAGACATGCATGAATGGGCATACCTTCGTTGAAGGTTGTGCGTCAGAACTGGCAGCTCGGCATGTAAAAATCTACTGCCAATCATTAGCGGACCGGAGTTCCGCTGTGGTGACCCCTAACCGGGAAAAGCCAAAAGACACAACAAAATAAATACTTAGACATATTAAATCATAAAACCATGATTAATTTAGAGAAGTTTAAACTTGTAAATTTTTCTATAAATCCTAGATCTATGAATATTCTAGCCAACAAAACTAAAAGGTTAAATACGTTTAATCAAATTAACAAAATATATTCTCCAACAAAAAGAAAAATGGTTTCTGGTTTGCTTAATATATAAAATGAGTTTAGAGACTTTTTCTTAAACATAAATCACTCTAATACTATGATTAATGTTACAAGGGATATTCAATCACTTTATCAATAAAAACATAAAAAATAGATTATCAGAAACATAAATAAAACTAATAGATAAACAAATATCTTTTAAAGATATACAAGATCAAATTACTAAACTTAAACAAAATAAAGCTCCTGGAAATTATAGTATAATTTCTGAAATCTATAAAATTCTGCCTACCAAAGCTTTAACTTTGTTACACACAGTATTTAACATAGCCCAAGATAAAAACATAATACCCCCTTCTTGGAAGTATACATTTATTTATCCTAAATTAAAGACTGATAAAGACCCTACAAAATGTTCTTCATACAGACCCATTACTTTGTCAAATACAGATTATAAAATGTTTATGTCTATTTATGCTGACAGACTTAAACAATGTTTACATTCCCTGGTAGACATGGACCAAACAGGCTTTATAATTAATAGAACTTCTTATGATAACATTAAAATAAAAATAACTTTAATTGAATCAGTGAAAATCTTAAAGAATAATTTAACTCTAGTCTTTTTAGATATCAACTGTGCTTTTGATTCAGTTAATTGGGAATATCTATACATTTTATTGAAGGAGTTAAATTTCTCTCATAGTTTTATTAATCTTATCAGTCAATTATATAACAAAAGTCAAGCCTATATAAAGATTGCTACAAATGTGTCCCAGAATATACCTATTGTAAAAGGAACCAAGCAAGGTTGCCCTTTATCTCCTCTTTTGTTCACATTAATTATGGAACATTGGGCAAACTTAATAAGAGGAAATAGTAATATACAAGGTTATAAACTAAGCTCTAACGAAACATCAAAAATTAAAATGTTTGCTGATGATGAATTAATTACCCTTGGTGGTAATAATCCTACTTTGCAAGAATTGTTCAAAGACATGGATATATTTCAAAAAAACTCAGGCCTTACTTTTAATAACAGTAAAACTCAAATCCTTCTAATTGGTTCAAAATGTTATAGTATAAAAGATGAATATAAAACATATATACCTCAATCTCAACAAATAACATATTTAGATATAACTACAACTACTAATATTAAAGACATTTTACAAACAAATTATAATAAAAGTATATTAACTATAGATAAGTATTTATTCACAATGGATGAGAAACTTTCCATTACAAAGATGATATTGCTTCCAAAAATCTTGTATATATATATAATCCAATCTATATTTATTTCCCTTACTAATTCTTTAATAAAAATGTTTTAACACACTGATTAAAAAATTTCTATGGCATCCAATTAAACATAGAATTGCATTATCTTATCATATGTATAGTTGGGAAAATGGAGGCATATCTTTACCAAATCTAGACATTTACTCAATTTCATCAGTAATTAAAACAATTTCCTATCTTATAGATGAAGAATATCTAGCAAAATGGAAAGAGATTATATTAAATTTATCTCAAAATAATACGTTAATACTCATCTATCAAAACTAGTAAATAACTCATTCATATGGAGTTTAAAAGATTATTTCTCCAATTAGTCTACTCAGACATTTAAATCTACTTATGCAATTTTAATCCTAAAGACCATTAAGAATTATATATTTAGTTTTAGAATGTTTGAGAATTGGCTGTTTCTCATCTTTCCTATTGCCTATACACAAGGGATTTTTTCCTCTACAGATTATTCTAAAATGTCACTATTTAAACAAAAACATTTAATATTTTGGCATCAAATGATGAATAAAAATGAGGCAAAATCTGGTAATACTCTTATAGAGGAATATAATTTTGATACTTTACTTTGGTTAGATTTGCAAGAATTTAGAAAATATATTTTTGGATAAATTAGATTTAATTCCCGCAATTGCTAAGAATTCAGTACTTAAACTTATTAAATATTTGATTTTATCTATCCAGCATAATCTATTAGATAAAATAGTATATCATATATTTAAAGAGCAATTAAGCAATATTTAGATGCTTACTCAGATAACTATTGGAATTCATTTTCTGTAATCAATAATTTTTCCCTTCAGAGAAAGAAAATGTAATTTTCTTCAGTCAGCTAGCAAAACTACTTCTTCACTTAAATGGAGAATCTTCACATGGAGATTTTTACATAAATCAGCTCTCACTCCACAAAAAAAAATAAGTAAGATAACTAAAGAAGATATTGCATGCTGGAGATGTAATAAAGAAATAAACACTGGCTGGAGTCATATATTTTATGAGCGTTTATTATTAAAGAAATTTTGGGAAGAAGTTAATATTTTTTACAGGAAATATTTACTGACAACTTTTTGCTCATTAAATCACTTTTACTATTCAACACATCAGTTCCAGACTGTATAAAAAAAAGCAAATAATCTTTGGCCTGGTCTATTTTGTTCATTGCTAGGAAAATAATTGCAAAAAACTGGAAGTCTTCATCTATTCCTTCACTTAAAGAATTTAAAGTTCTTCTCTTGGAAGTATCTAATTAAAAAAATGTTGATTATTAAATCCAAATCTACGAGGAATACAAATTTATATAAGCAATGGAAAAATATACATGAATTATTAGTTAAAGAAATAGATTAATGTATTAATCTACTTTTTTTACTTTTCTTTTTTCTATATAAATATTAATTTAACTGATTCTTTTGTTTGATATACAGTGAACACCATTGTATATAGTTCTTTGTTATTCTATTATATTATTTTCTATTTTTAACTATTGTTCTCCAAAAAATTGTTCAATCTTTTTCAAAATATTTGTTCATTACAATAATGTTTTCAATAAAGCTGTTTAAAAATAAAACGTGGCCCAGTGATCTCAACCTAACCTGTGACATAAACAGAACATGCTGGAGAGACATATATATCCCCTAATGACTCACACTCCTCTGTAATAGGCTCCCACTGCATGGGAGTCAGTGCTCTTCAATGACCATGTTCAAGTGCAACTTTGACTACTGGTTGGGTGATTCTAAGTCAAGTCTGGGGTGGCATCCATGTTCCTCATGGACAGGGCCAATTGGTGCTGCTCACAAAATCAATTTGCTAACAATGACCAGCCAAGTATACTGCATAGGTACTTGTGTGTTTACACAGCTAGGTTTCTAAACACTGTTAGAGCCATTAGGCTAGTAGCCTCCTATGAGCATATGAAGCTATGAGCTTATGCAGTTTTCCCAACATTTAGTCTCACACATGGCCTGCCAATGTCATCTATGATAAGTTCACCTACAGTCTTGTAAAAGTCAGACTTGTGCCATTGCACTTGCATAACATGCTGTGTTCTGTGGTCTGTGTAGGGGTTCTGTTTTCACTACAGTCAACTGTGTAGGGGTTCTGTTTTCACTACAGTCAACTGGGCATATGTGTGTGTGTGTGTGTGTGTGTGTGTGTGTGTGTGTGTGTGTGTGTGTGTGTGTGTGTGTGTGTGTGTGTGTGTGTGTGTGTGTGTGTGTGTGTGTGTGTGTGTGTGTGTTGAGCCAGAGCAGCAGAAGTGTTTATCCTAAACTTACCACTCCAGTTCCATGAATTGAAGTATTTTGATGCTTGCACATGCCTATACATCTATATCATGCAGGTTTCCCAACTTCTTTCCAACATTCTCTGCTGATGTCATCCACTATAAGTTGGCTTACAGTCATGTAAAAGTCAGACTTCTGCTGTGGTGCTTGCTTAAAATGCTGAGTCCTGTAGTTTGTGTACTTAGGTAGGGGTTCTGTTCTCATTTGTCAAGTGTGTGTGTGTGTGTGTGTGTGTGTGTGTGTGTGTGTGTGTGTGTGTGTATCTAGCCAGAAGATCAGAAGTATGTATCCTGCAGTTACTGCTCCAATCCATGAATTGACAGTATTTTGATACTTGCACATGTCTACATATCCATTTCATACAGGGCTGCTAACTTCTTCTCTCCAACATGCACTGCTGATGTCATCCATTATAAGTTGGCCTGAAGTCATGAAAAAGTCAGACTTGTGCCCTAGTGCTTGTGTAAGGTGTTGTGTTCTGTAGTCTGTGCACTTAGAAAGATAGGGGTTCTATTCGCACAGTAGTCAACTATGTATGTGTGTGTGTGTGTGTGTGTGTGTGTGTGTGTGTGTGTGTGTGTGTGTGTGTGTGTGTATGTGTGTGTGTGAGCTGTTGCCTGATATTACAGAAAACATTTTACAACAGCATGTGGGACACTGTTATATTAACCTCAACAGACACTGCTGATGTCATCAGCTATTTCAGATTTTTGGATATGCGATACTCCCAACTGGGCAGGGTCAGAGACTGGCCTGGAGGCCATGCAGAAGTCACCGCATCCTATAGAATAAAGATTACAGTGACATGGCTTGTAATCTATCCACATACTTCATGGCATAGTTTGTAGGCCTGGGGTTATCTTCTTGAGAAAGCCCTGTCATCTCTGCAGCTGCTACATGTTTGGTGAGGTACATGAAAAAGAGAATGTTATACTTTATTAATGTGATATGTAATTATAATGTGATATGTAGGCCAAGATGGCGGCACCTTGTATGACAGCAGTCTCTCTGACTCCTGATATGCACTTTTTGCTTTCATATTGTGCCGTGTGAATCTTTCAATGTGGTGAGTGAGTCTGCTTTTGTTGTCTAGTGAGCAGACATTGCAGTTGCAGTGAAAATGTTGGTGGTGTCAAAATGTGAATTAGTGTTTATTTTGCCTGTTTTTCTGACAAAATAGCATGGAGTGGTAGAAGTTGGCACCTGCAATGGTGATCGAGCTGCTGCTGAGTGCGGGAAGTAGAATTTTGTTTGGTTTTGGAGATGGATTCCTTGAATGTGGAGATGGGTTAGAGTGATGGAAAAGGAGAAGGACACAGTCTGGATGGTGGTCTGTGAGGATCCGTGGTGTTGGCAGAAAGGAAGGACTCGGTGGTTGCTGATGATGGTGTGGTCAGTTGGGCCTACAGGTACAGGTGGTTGAAAGACTGCAGTTGGAGAGGGTCAGAAGGAAGAATGTTGGACTGGATGATGCTGTGGATGGTTGGGACTACAGGTAGCAGCAGTTGGACAGTCATTGGTGATGAAAGGATGGTTAGATGGAAAGGACTGTTTATATAATGTTGATGGAGATGTATGGTGAAAGCGGTGGATGTATCATGTGTGTTTACAGCTTCAGATCTTCAGTTGGCTCTTTCACTGTTGTGTTATTGTTGTGTTATTCCTGTTTACTGTTACATGTAGTTGTGTTCTGCTGTTATGTTATTATGCATGATCTTAGAGGAATGTAATTTTGTTCAGTTGTAACTCAGTATGGTTGAATGACAATTAAGTTTTGCTTTGCTTGTTTTGCTTTGCTTGTTGTGATGAGATTTGACTACAGTGCTGTCAAACAATCTTAAGATCTGAATATGATGGTGTGACTTATGATGTGCACAACATAGGCTTTCAATACCAGTGTGTTTTCTTGGTGGTCAAAGTTCAGAGTGCTATCTACATGTGTTCCCAGTGCTTGCATCACTGAGTTTCTGCATCGCAGGACTGTTGTCAGTGCTGTGATTAACATGGAATTCCACTTTTCAGATGGACAACAGTACAAACACACATTTCTGCATTTATTTATAGACTGTGTATCTTTGTCACTATTTAGTGGTATGTGTTAGCTCCTCCTGTACTATGTTATCACCACTGGTGGATTCAATGATTGCACATGATATACAAGAATCAGCAAACCTGGTATGCCAAAGGCCATATACTCTACCCTGAACTGTCAAGAAATAGAGTTCAAGCCATGAAGGGTCAAGCATAGATCCCTTGCGGTTTGCCCGTGGTGACAGCTCTACTGGTACAGGTTGATTCATCAACATTTACATGATGTGTTCTGTCAGTGAGCCAGTGGATTACCCACCAACTGGCATAAGGGTTAAACCCCAGCTTGGAGGTTTTCTCAATGATATCTGCTTTGAGGATTGTGTTAAAACCCTAGCCCAGATAATTATAGGCAGTATGCATTGTCTTGCCTTCATCCAGGCCTATCACATGGAATCAATGGGCTGTGACAACATCACAGATCACCTTAGTGACTCTGCACATACACCTTTCTGATATGGTTGAATACACAGTTCAACACACCCTTCACACAGCTTATGTTCCCATACAAGGGTGTACATCAACATGCATCTACCTGAGTTGGGGGGACAGCACCTAATGCATGCATGTATAGAGATATCCTGACTCTTTTTGACTGTGCAGTAGACCAACATGTCATCATGGACCTCTTCTACATGTACAGTAGTAATATTCCAAGTGTGTGCAGCAGACTTGTGTGAATTGTTAATGTTACATCAAGTCTGTTACATCTGATAGATGTCCTCAAAGAGGTCATCAAGGGTATGCATGATGACAACAGTATCATCTTGTGGAACTTGACCAGGTGAAGGCATTTGACACAAATCTACACTGAGGTATTCAATCAGCACTGTCATATGTGGCCATAAACAGCTATATCAGCAAATGAGTAGACCAGTGTATGTCATACATGGTATCTCACAATGTTGAAATGTGTGATGTGACCTATATGTCAGTTTCAATGATCAGGTTGGTACCTCACAGGTGTTTGTTAGGCCCTTTTATGCCCATTAGTTAAGTGATGGACATCACAGATGACATATACATGCTGTGTCCAAACAGCTGCCTGAAGGACTACAGATTGTGAGGAATCAGTGACTCCATCTGTGATATTAGTATAATACAGACAGGATCAACACATACCAAAAACTGCTGCCACAGCCATGATAACACTTGCATTGACAAGAAACATGGAGGAATTTGTTGAATCAGGAAACAAACACACCACCCAAGTATAATGTGGACATCACACCATATAATCAAACCTCTAGGTATGTGACCTCAGTCCTGGGGTATATGGTAAGTGGTACATCCACCGGCATGTGGTCACAGTACTGACTCCTCCCTTGAATGTAACACAAGTACTGGGTATGTGTGGGTATGTGAAGGACATGCACATCAGAGGCCATAATACCTTCATGGTTCCCAGCCTTCATCACACCAATAACTGTTTACAATGCAACCTTCTTTACACACCTCCTTACACTTCTTCCAGTGATGTGTAAGTGAAGTATTGCAAGAGAGGTAGGCCTTAACCAGTTTATAGTGGATGTTGACCATGTCAAAAGCCTTTGTGGGCAGAGAGAATGTGTGTTGAAGTGATAGGGAATGTTGTGTACCACCTTTGTCACAGTGTGCTATCACACAGCTTACTAGCCATATCTAGGTATTCTTTCTGTGGAATATACATGACTTCTGATGGTGTGGAACATCAATGAAGTTGTTATACCAGATGCAAGTGTGCTACCTGTTCTGCTTATGTACACACTACATACATAGGTATTTGATAGCATTAATAGGATGTATATAATTTGTGACAGTGTGTATTGTGCACACAAGGCAACTAGCCCATAGTGTCACATACAGTTATAGCAGTGTCCCTCCTAACACCTCCTGCACATATTACAGTGCCAGGACAGTGTGCATGGTTATACTCATAGACTGTGAATGTATCATAACAGTTGGGCGAGTGTGTGTGTGCAGGCTCATCTCTTATCACTCCAAATCACATAGGTCATGTCAGAGGCATGAGATTGGTGGTGGTATTATTCTGATGTCCATGATTGTTGTTGTTTCTTGTAATGTTTTCAATGGTCCTTTACCTGTTGGCACCTTGCTGGAGACCGCTGCTGAGAGTACACTTATATTCAGGCATACAGTTTGTACAGCTTCACAATATGCACCCTACCTCACTTGCATGTCAGATCCCTAACAGGTGTCCTCTGCATTATTCATGTAAGGATGCTTATCTCACACAGACATCCTCCTCATTGTTATGTTCCCTTGTGTGACAGTCACAGACAACACATTTCCACTGTACAGTCCATACTGTACCATAAAGATATGTGCTTGGTTTCACTGCTACAACCATCTTCCATTGATATGCCTCCATTGCTGTACATGAGGGAGTTTCACCTGTCCTCTTTCCCTGGGTTTATTCCTAAGATTAATCTGTGTGTCCCTATTCTATACACACACACTTCTCCTTAGTTATTATTTTACATGACAATCCATGCCTGTTACAGATCATTAACACAGCTTCAGTACAGAATGCCAGGAATGGGATATCACAATACTCTGCATTGTAGGTACACTGTCCTGTACTGTGTTTGGACCATATACTTCACATTCATACAGATATTCCCAGGATGTCCAGATGTTTTCCTTATAGGTTCATAGATTAGAATTAGGCTAACTGCCCTTGTGGACCATTTTAAACCTAGCCAATTACTCCATGTGAGAATCAAACCCCACACCTTCTGTCTGTAAGGTAAATAACTTAACCATTATGCCAATCTCCCAACAAAGGAAATGTTGCCCACCCTGTATTTGAACCCAGGACCATCTGCACTCTAGCTCTATACATACACGTGGTGCCACAGGACTATTTATAAAGATATCTCTTCAATCAACAAAGCTCTTACTACAGGTGATGGTCAAACCTTGTATCTTGTACGGGGAAGGCAAATACCTCAACCATTGTGCCAATTGGTCTTTGAAAACCTGTGGCTTTCTATCACTAGGATTATCGCTGGACTGATATGACTCATTATTACATATGTTTGAGTGCATACCTCTTGACTGTCCTTATTTGTACAGAATGTCCATTTTTTGTCACATATTTGTGACCTTTTCCTCATAACATTTTTGTTTCTGGCAAATCATTGGCATGTCATTGCAGAGTGAAGTCAGAAACTGATGATTTACATTTGAGTTTCAAACTTCATGCTCTTCAGAAAGTTCATGCTAATGTACAACCTATTTATTCTATCAACTTTTTTAAGTTTGGAAGTGCATTATTAAAAATCTGTCACTATTTTGACCCTTTGTCCTCCCATTATGTATGCTTTATTCCACAAATCATGCTCAAAGAGGACGACAGGTATGTTTGAGTTTCATTCCACCAGATGTCTTTGCAATATCTATGGCAGATATGTCCTTATTTCTGGTTAAATGTTCCCACATTATGTTGGTCTTTGTGGAGATATGTTGCAGTAACAGATTTACAGCTATCTGTGAAGCCCTGGTGGTTACTCTGGCATTCCATGGACATCCACGCACCATAGGTGCTCTGGTTTAAACAGAATAGTATCTACATTTGCTTACATGGTTTCCTAGCCAGCAACACTGTTCTTGGCCACGTCGCCTAACTTAGGCACTCCATGCATCATTAGTATGCATTGCATGCTACTGTTCACTGCTCATCATTGCACAAACATTTAAACTCTATGTAGGCTCTGCACAAAGCCTACATGTTGTTTATTGAATCCTGGGGCAGATTTAATCATATTCATGTTTATTTTGTCCACTTCTATATCTTAAAAAAAAAATCTTCATTACATAGTTTTCCCCTAACGTTTTTACTCTTTAACATTCCAAAAACACATGTTCAGTAGTTTGCACTTCAGGACAATGCAAACAGATTATATCACTTTCCTTCCCTTTACTGACAATTTATTTATTACCAGTCTCCACAAAAAAATCTTGACATTCTACTGATTATACCATTTGCTTCTCATTTTTATAGCTTTATTTTTTATCGATTAGATTTTCCCATGATTTTACACAGTGATGTTTTATCATTACATTCTTATACCATACTTTTCTATCTTTTTCTATATCATCAATTTTAATTTTCCACAAAAATATTTTTATTAGTAACATTTTATTTCATCATTTATGCACTCTTTTCTCTTTTACTCTTATTATACTCCAAAATTTATCATACTTGCATTTATACAATTTTACCACTAATCTTTCAAATTTTTCAATTTTCCACTTTAACACTCTGTGCAAATGTAATGAACCAGCATATGCCACTGGGTTAATTAACCCTAAACCTTCTTATTTTTGCATATAAAACTCCTCTTTTTACTGGGTTTAATCTAGAACCCCAAATAAATGAAAAAAAAAACTGCAATAATTCCTTTTCAAACATTGTTGGCAACATAAATACACTTGCTAAATATGCTATTTTCCCCAACAGGACTGAATTTATCAAATAAGCTTTTTTAATGATAATTGTTATGTTCTTCAGAAAAGACATTTGTTTTATTTCTTCTATTGTATTTCCATTCAATTCTACTTACATCTTTATTTCCAAATTGTACACCTGACACAACAATTTAATTAATTGTAAAACATATACCCCAATCTTTATTATATCATCTAAGCATTTTCTTTTCTCTTTATTTAAAGCCATGCCTATCATCTCTAGACACTCATTTGTGCAAATTATTATGTCCTTTATCCACATTTTGTTTTTTTGCAATTATTATAATGTAATTTGATATGTTAACAGAACCTGAAATCTTAACCTTTCAGGTGTTATATACCTCGCCTCCTTCATTTTGTAATTTATTTCCCATACCATCACATTCAAAACTATTGCAAAGAATATACAACTCATTGGACATTCCTGTCTTACATCACTCATCATATGTACCTCTTGGCTTTTACCAAGACATTTACAAGTATTTTTACTTTAAAAACAAAAAAGAGAGCTGTACATTCACAAGTAACTGGAAAACAAGTCTTTTATTCCACAAAACGTCAGTATTAAGTGCTTTTCGTTAAGCTGGTAGCAAAAGTTTTTTTGTTTTGTTTTTACAGTCATTTGTGTTTCTTTATATAGTTTTGGAAGTATTTTTACTTTATTATTACTGTACACTGAGAAACACAATTTCCTAACTTTCTCACTTATATTCTTTCATTATTACCCATAAGATTTCATGTCTGATTGTGTTAAATGACTTTTTAAGGTCTCCTATCATGATTTTTTCTCCTTCTTTTCTATTCATAATATCATCAACAATTTCTCTATCAATAACAATTCTTGACAACCCTTCCCTTTATACTATATATGCTATCTTCCATAATATTTTCCATTTTAGTTTCAAATCTCTTTTGTATTACTTTCATAAAGATCTTATAATCATTATTGTTCAATATTGTTGGTCTCCATATTTTTAATTATTTTCCAGCTTCCTTCTTCCATATGAATTTAAGTATTCCTCTACATAATTCTTTATACATAAAACCTTCATTTAACCATTCATTCAAAATCTTTATTTTATTTTTTTTTTTTTTGCCAATCCCTTAAATTGTTATACATTTCATACCCTGTTCCATCTGGGCCTGCAGCTGAATCTATATTTACTTGTCCTAATATTTTATCTAGCTCATTTAAAGAAATCTCCTTTTCTAGTTCTTTATTCTCTTTTTGTGTTAACTTTTTTACTTTCCATGTGTTTTATTCACTAGCTTATTTTTTCTTTAAACATTTCTTGTACATATTGCACAACACTAATCATAATCTTTTCCTGAGATCTTTCTAGTGCTCCTTTTACATTTTTTATTTCTCTCATTACGCCACAATCTTCCTATAATAACCTGCTTAAGTAGCTCGATACTTTTCTTTTGCCTTGTAAAAAATATATTTACTTATATAACAATTCTTGGATTTTTTTCTTGATTCTTTTCATATACTTCTTTTTCTCTGTCAAAGCACTTTCTATCATGTTCTAAATTTTCCAATGCATCACTATATGTTATTTTACATTTTTCTTTCTCTACTTTTCTCACATATACCATCCACCATTCAGACCAATTTTTATAAAATGTTCTCATAGTAATATGATCTTTCTTTAACTGTATTAATAATTTATTTCCTTCTTCATTCCATGCTTTCTCATTCATCTATTTTATTCCTTTGCCTATTTTATATATTCCATGTTTTCTTTTATCTCTAGCGTTATTGCACAATGATCAGAAAATCCTGTTTCAGTTACATCCCATTATCCTATAGCTAAACCTTCTGATACTGTAAAATAATCTATTTCCATTCTATACATACCCCTTTTGTAGGTCCATGATTTTTGTCCCAAAGTTTTAACTTACCACATTTTATAACTTCTAACATTTTTCTTATATCATTTCCTTTATTTTTGCATTTGCTCTTAAATCACAAAGTCTCTTGTTACTGTGATATTCATATTTATCACTACATAGTCTAAAATCTGATGAAATAAGCTTTCCCTTTGTTTACAATTAGTGTAAGCTATAATGTTATAATTCTATATACTTGTACTATCCATTTTAAATCTGTAATGGTTAATCTTCCCATGTATGCTAAAGTTACATCTAATATATTTATTGTATTTTTACAGCATACGGCTATTCCAGAAGATCTCTGATTTCCAAAATTTCAGATTAGCTTTCTTCCCCATAGTTTCCCTGATTGTAATCTTTCTTCAATTGTAAAAAAATCTTGTGTCTTGTAATGCAATTACATCTACATCACATGAATTACACCACTCCAAAATTCATATTCTTCTCACTATATTCTTATTACTATTCACATTTACAGAAAGCATTCTAAAACTTTCATTTTCCCTCTTTTGTAAATTCATGGCTTTAGAAGTTCATAGTTAATTATTAGGAAAGCTTTCATAATAGGCCATTTTACGCCTAAAAAAATTCTTCTCAAAAATGAATCAAGCACTGCATTTGATGTCGTAACCATTAGCTGTATATATTCTTTTTCATCCATTCCTTCTTCTATATCTTCTTTATTATTTATTTTCTCATTTTTTTTTCTTCTATTTCTATTACTTCTAAAATGTCTTCTCTTTGTTTTTCTTTTTCATTACTGTTATCTTCATTTTTGCAATCCATCCATAAATGTCCAATTTTGTTAACATTTCAGTTAACATTTTTTGCATCATGTCCCATTCCCCCAGAAATTTTACATTTTCTTTTGTCACAGTTACTATCAAATGTCTTTCTTTTCCACAAAAAAAATAATAATAAAAATAAAAATAAACATGTTTGGGGTTGTCCTCAGTATTTTACAACAAACCTATTCTCCTCCACATTTATCATGCTTGGTATATGGATAATTAGTTTTTCTTTCTATTTTTTACACTGTATTACAATCCCAGCCACCTGTCCATAAAACCCTTCTGTCATAAACCATTGCAATGTCCACTATTTCTTTACATAAAGCTTTCAAATGTCCTTTCAAAGTCTATCTTTGTACCTCTATTTAAAATTGCATGGGAATTTTCTTTTTTGTTTCCCGGTTAAATGCTATCACATTCCATGGGATACAGTCTTTCTTTTTGGCATATTCACCAAGAAAAATTTCCATTGAAAAAACAGTCTCAAATATAATGTCACAAAATGTCTCTTTGTTAATAAGGATAAATGCTCTTACCTCATATGCTTTTACACCCAAATGAGCTATTAAAATGTTCTACACTTTATACCTGTCCATTTTTTTCATCTTTTTTACATTGAATCCTTGCCATGCACTTCTGTTTTTCACTTCTGCCTTCTTTTCTGCTACTCCACTTTTGCCTTCTTTTAGTTTCTCTGCATGTGTTTTCTTTTCCATCTCACCACTATTCTTCAGAATTATCTCTGCATCCTCCTTTTGTATTTTCTCCATAATGTCCCCCAGGAAACATCTCCTTCATTTTCTGTCTCACTCTGCACCACCATTTCTTTAAGTAAATCATCCCACAACTCTCCCAACTGGAGGGTTGTAATTATACAGCAATCATTTGCTGACTCATCTCCATCAAACAGGCTTCTTTGAAACATTTCCTCAGAATCCTGCACACATTCTCCAGTCTCAGCCTTTGCATTCTCCTTCATTTCTTCCATTCCTGTTATCTCCTTCTCTCTCTATCTGCATCCCTGTTTCTCCAGACCACCTCCATGCCTGGAATGAAAAGAGGATGTGCTCCTCCAAAATGGGTCCTACTCACAACAACAAAGAGTTGGGGAAGCTCCCTGATGCCTCTACCAAATTTCATTTAGTCATTATAAAGACCTTCTTGAGTCTCCCCCTAAAAAGCCTAATGAGACTATCTGGATCAAAATAAGATAAATAGAAAAAATAAATGACTGGCTAATGAAATGAGAAAGGCACAGTATTCCAAATATCAAGATGAGTGTTGCAAGTGCAGGTGGTTGTCATCTATGCCTTCTATGTGTAGCAGCTGCTTGTGTGCTGTTTGTGTGCTGAATATTTTCTTTGTTTTAGTTTCTTTTTTCCATTTAATTTTGTTTTCTGCAGAAGGGAATTTCAGATGGGAGGAAATTACTGTCATAACCTGCAGTCACCTCCACACTAGCTATGGAGTCCCCAGTGGTCCCTGAACATGTGTCTCCACAGGATGATGAGGGTCAACCAGGATCAGGTGAACTAGACTGCTCTGCTACCATCTTTCAGGGGAAGAGAGGCAAATGCTACTCTTCTTTGGATCATGTAGAAAGTCCCACCTTGGTGACTTGGTGGGAGGGGCACAGAGTTCACACAGATATAGATTGATAGCTTCAGACATAGACTGCCACTCAGGAGTTTCACCTTCTACTGCTGGTGTAGGTCATGTATATAGCAAGCCTAACCATGATGCACCCAGATGTGTTTGCTTCTACTGATGTCAGTCACAGGTGAAGGGCTTCATCATGGTTTTTTGAGCTTAGGCTGGATTCACCTTTGAGCCACACTGTCAGGCCTATTGAGGCATTCCCTCTCCTCTGTTACTGCATTTTGCTTCCCTGTGTTTCCCATTCTGTTATATTTATCTTACAATCCTCCCCACTATCACTTGTCCACCTTTTGTCTATCTGTCTCTTCTCCATGTTACCCCACCCATATGTTTTGCTCCCTGTCCTGTTGCTTTTTGTCTTTAATTATGTATGTTTGAGTGCTCCTGCTGCTTTCTCTTTACACTCCTTCCTCCCTTCCTCCACCCCCTTGCCCGTACTACATACTACTAGAGTCCCTTGCTTTCTTCAGAAAAAAACATTTAAAAAGGGCACCTATCCCTCAAAAATAAATACCTTTCTACCCATCTCCCCTGTCTTCTCTTCATATCACCCTTCTGTGTGTTTTTCTGCTTGTTATATCAACTTTTCTGACTTTACATATTTCCCCCTTTATACCTCTTTTACCTAATGAACTTCCTAGCCACTGTGTTGATGTGCCCATGATAGGCTGCAGTTACTGCATGTGTAGCGGTACTGAGGCACACTGGTGTGCATGTATACACACATACTGGTATTGGAGACATAGTTCCTACATCAGTTTACCTGAAGTAGTGATCACAGGTCTGCTGGCTGTGTCACAGTGCTCCTGTTGAGCATTGTGTGACAGATGCTCTTCCCCTTTGCTCACAGAACTTCTATACTGCTGCTCTGTATCTACTACTATAAATCCCTAATGATAACTGGGACTAATTTAGTTACTAATTTTAGTGCTGATTTTCAATGAGCTGCATAGAAGAATTAAGGCATGTAGGTTGTGGGATATCCCCCCCCCCCATAAGGACAATTGGTTGGGAGTTTGTGGCAAAACTGTAGCTCACTTTGGGCCTAGAGAAGCATGCAGTGTCATCCCCAAAGCTGTAATAACCAAATATTTGGGGAAGACAATATCCATGGCACTCAGGAATCTAGGGAGAGGAAGCAATATGGCAGGCACCTGCAGCAGGACACCTGGATAGCATGCCTATGGCAGAGAAAATGCAATGTCCAAATGGAGATGCCCTTACTCAAGTATCAGGGGAAGTGACGGGTGTTTTGCTTGGTGTACAGTATATGCTTATGTAACTACAACTTGTAGAAGATTGCAGTGGCACTGAGGGCATCCTGTGCTTTGCTGTAGTATCACTTATATTCCAATATGTGTTTTAGCTGACACTCCTCGACACCGTAAAAACTCTACTGCCAATTATGAATGGACAGGTGATCTGCTGTGGCAACCCCTAACCGGGAAAAGCCGAAAGAAGAAGAAGTTTTAGGAAGATGATACTCCCTAGGCACAACGGCTCTCAAATGGGTAGTAACAGGCAGTGCACTAAGTAGGAATTCTCTGTGGGCATCTTCCAAATTGTGTTCTTATTGTAGTATGTTAAGATGTTTAGGGAGATGTTTAGGGTCATTCTAGCGACAAATTCTGCAAAGGGTACCAGGCTTGCTCCTGATTGTTTGTCTTTGGAAGATCCATGTTGGACAGGACACATACATTCCAGTCCCTCCCCAGACTTGATCATTTCTACTATGGGTATGGTACTATATGCTTCTCTGTGCCCATGGTAAGTTTATCACAGCCAGTTATCTCTGCAGCTGAAATGCAATTCAGCTAGATGTCACCAACCAATTTTCCCTGCAGAGAATGTGAAGCAGTGTACAAACCCAGATCCAGACTATAGTCAAAATCTTTCTAAGGAAATTTTGACCTGCTCACAAAGCTATATTTATGATTTAATGGCTGAAACAAACATTTGATGACTGTAGGCCAGCAAAAAAAAAAGGAAAAGTTATGAAATCAAAGACATAGCATCATCAGCAAAATCATTTTAATAAGTTGTATTTACATTAATTAATCAGAACATGTAGTAATAGCAATAGCAGTTTTACCTAGTTTAGCTAGATTTTATTCACAGAGTAAAAGAAAATGAAACATTGTTGTTAATATCTCTTTGGAAGCCAGGAACAGTAGTCTGTTAAAATCACACAAATTGTAATATACAGTAGTGACTTTCAACTTTAGGCCTGCAGAAGGTTACACTTGGTGCCACAACAATTCTGTGCTCTTTTATCCCTCTGTTTCCCTGTTAAAATATACTTTAAAAATGTTTGAAAATACTCACCAGGTTTACTGTGATTTACTTAGTGACCCTGTACTCTCCAATGGCAAGAATAGAAATCCATGAATGGGCTCACATTGAACATCGAGCTGTGTTATATTTAAAAACAATAAAGCCTCAGGTCTGAAAAATGTCCCTTCAGCTGAGTACATAACCACAAAATGCATAACCTTAATTGTAATATTTTAACATGTTTGGAGCTGCATATTCACAGTATTGTTTTCTTGGACACGTGATACTGTCCTGTACTTCATCATTCAAGGGTTAAGAGGCCTGATATCCACAGTATCAAACCATGTGAATTCTTTACCTTGTAGAATACTATTGCAACTTAAAGAAAGTGGTGAAAATTACATCATGCACAGAGCATCTCTGGACCAGGACTTGCCTAAATATATTTATTGTATCAACAATAAATTTTGTTCTTCATATATAACATACATTTGTGTTTAGTTTCTAAACAGAATTTAACCTGTTTTCTGATTGAAACTTACTGTGATTCGTATTTAGGGGTGTCAACAGCTGTATCAGTGTAACATTTTTAAGTCAGAAACACTTCTACCTGACTTCTTGGACTATAGTTCTGTTCTTCACATGTCACGAATGGCATGCTGCACTCATAAGTGAAAAGAAAAAAGGGGTGGAGGGAGAAAAAAGTAATAACTGCCTTTTGTGAGACATAATAAAAGGGAACACAGATTTCAAGATGAAGTCATAGCTTACTGAACCTGAAGACAAATATGGAAAAGTCACATTAAATTAATAACTGCAAATAAAGCATGACTGACTGGTATTACATTTAATTCAGATTTTACTAAATAAAGGAATATTACAGCCTCAGAAAGGGCATGTCACTTCTAATGATGTTATTCACATCTTTGACTTTTTTTTATGAATTAAAGGTGTCTAAATCCAAAGGCAAATGCCACAGAGGGAGTTAAATCATTGCAAGTAAACAGGAGTTAAACTGATCACTGAGAGATTGCATCAAATTATTAGATACAGAACAGAAGAAATTGTACTATTTATAACAGCTTCATGTGGGTTGTTCCATTACACGATTCTAAAGATTATTACCATCATTATCATTTCCTTTGTAAAAGTGTAATCACTCTATGTAATTGTCTCTTGGGCTAAGCTTCAAAACTAAATTCTTTGATGAGTTGTCAGAGTCCACTTCCTGACATCTGCAAAAGCATTATCAAGACACAAAATAAGATGCATGAATTGTCATTATTGTCTCTTTGCTGTTAAAGTCATTTCTAACTATAGTAATTCATTTCCACAGGATAACACCGCACCATTTCCTTTATCGCCAGGCAATAGAGTTGATGCATTGATAGGAGTTATACTGTACGTTTCCTCAAATTAAGAACATGTACCATTAATGGGTTCCACAACAAGAAATGCTATTTGTAATACCTATGAGTGTAATATAACTGATGTCTTTAGCCACTTCCCTTCCAGTAATGTGTTCATTTGTTCATTTTGTATCTTTCAAAACACACACACACACGCACACACACACACACACACACACACACACACACACACACACACACACACACACACACACACACACACACACACACACACACACACACACACACACACGCACACACACACACACACACACACACACGCACACACACACACACACACACACACGCACACACGCACACACACACGCACACACACACACACACACACACACACACACACACACACACACACACACACACACACACGCACACACACACACACACACATGCACACACAGAGACCATAGGATCAAAGAAATAGAACTAGGCAAGCAATCACAGGGACCATAACATATCAATCCATATACATCTTTAAGCAACAAACCTAAAAGATTTTGTTACCCTTTTCAAGCAAGTAATAGTGCTCACCTCCCAAACTGAGCAGGGCTGAACCTGATGACCTTATGTAAATTTGTATCTTCCCATCCAGTCATGAAGACGAACCTTAAAGGTAGTCAAAGCAATACTTTGTTTGATCTGGAGTGGTAACTTATTCCATAGATTGAGAGATTCTACTATGAAATGCCAACTTCTTGAAAGTCAACATTTCAAAAGAATGAAATAAAATGCCTAAAATCCAAAAGGGCAAAAAAAACTCTTTTTTCCTTTTTTTTGCAGGGGTTTTGATATGGGGGGTAAGCTCTACACACACCCAAACTGATATACCAACTCTACTACACCTGGAGCTAAACATTTTTTAAGACCACACCCCAAAGGAGATTTTTTTCTAATACCTTCTCCTCTATGACAATTGCTTTAATGCACTATAAACGTTTTGTAGATGACATAGTATTATTGTGGAAAGGTAGTAAGGAGGCATTGGAGCTATTTGTTGAACATCTACAAAATAGCACCAGCTTCCTTAAGTTTGAAATGTCTTGTTCAGTAGAGGAAATCACTTTCTTGGATGTTAAACTGATGAATATTGATGGTAAAATTCATACATCTATATATAGGAAAGAGGTACAAGCAACTAGATATGTACATAATTCCAGTATGCACCCCACTCATGTTTATAAGGGTGTAGTAAAAAGTCAATTCTTGAGACCCAGTAGGCTAAACACCACTGAAGAAGGGTTTGCAGCTGAAATTAGTACTATGACACAGGACCTTTTGGCAAGAGGTTATAGTAGAGATTTATTAACTAAGAATGTAGAATATGTTAAATCTGAAAGGCCTAGAGTGGTTAAACCATATTTACTTAGAGAAAGCAATAATGCCCAGTAAAACAATTTCTTTTAATTATGGACTGAATCTGCCTAGAATGTCTGTTGTACTTCATCATATATCCTAATTTATTAAACCCAGATTCTCTCACCAGGCTGTTCTGGACTGTTCTTAGTTCTGTGAAGCCGTGGTGGTGCAGTGGTAGCATTGTCGCCTCACAGCAAGAGGTTCTCCCGTTCGATTCTCAGCTGGAGCGCCTTCTGTGTGGAGTCTGCATATCCTCCCTGTGGTTGAATGGCATTTGAAAGACATGCGTGAATGGACGTGCCTTTGTTGAAGGTTGGGTGTCGAGTTGGCACCTCAGTACCATAAAAATCTACTGCCAATCATTAGCAGACCGGAGTTCCGCTGTGGCGACCCCTAACCAGGAAAAGCTGAAAGAAGAAGAAGGACTGTTCTTAGTTCTGATGTTAATGTTAGGAAAATAGTAGGAGAAAAGCCTTATTTTGTGTATAAGAAAGAGAAGAACCTCAAACAACTCCTTTGCTATAAAGATTTTGATAAAAATGAAGAGTTACATAACAAGGGGACAGTCCCCTGTTATAGCTGCACCTTTTGTAAGTTAATTTATACGGAAACAGGATTTATACATCCTATAACACAAGTTAATTTTATTTTTAAGGCATTTAGGACATGCAATAGTGAAAATTTGTTTACTTGGCTAACTGTGAAAAATGTTTGTGTTTTTACATTGGAAAAACTAACTGTAAATTCAAGGAGAGAATTGCATCCCACTTATCTGATATAAGAAGGGGGGGCTGAGACAAATGCACTTAGTAAGCATATTTTACATTGTGGAAATGAACATACATTTAAATTTAGGATACTGCAGAGAGTTTGCAAAAACAAGAGGGAGGGACATTGTGAATGCCACAGAGAGAGCAGAATACAAATGGCTAAACTTTTTTTTAGATCTGATGTCTATCCAGGGCTTAATAAAACTAATAGTATTAAACCCATTTTGAAATTAAGACAAGCATATGTTAGTTAAAGTATTACAGTTGTCCTGTGGAGCTTTTTAGGTAGTAATGAAATTTGTTAAGTTGACCATTGTTTTTAATGACATTTTTTAGTGAACTAGGCTTAGTTAACTATATTAATTATGTAAATTGTATAATTATATAATGTGTTTATGAGATATGTTATGTGATTGGCTGGTGTTCTATATTTATTCTGTGAATTTAATGTACTGATTCATTCTTGCAAAAGAGTTTCAGCTCGAAAGCTTGAAGTAATAAACTTTGTTTTACATGGATGGTCGTGCTGTGCTTTTTGTTGCTGATAATTGTTTTTAGTAATAATCATGAAATGAAACAAAATAATTACCAGCAAGAAGCAAGCTAGCAGCAGTGATCAAATCCCCAGAAGACTCAACCATCCTACAGGAAGGCTTGTTCCAAACAAATACCTAGTGCCAGAATCATGGACTACAGCTAAATGGCAAAAATGTATTATTGTCTCCTTTGGAAAGTTAAGTATGAAAGGGGCAACACACCCTTAAGAGCTTACCTAGTCATTTGGGATTTGATAACTTATATCAACAGTTGACCCCAAATTCTAATTGGAACAGATCAAGATGAAGCAAATTTAGGGACGTTCTGCAAATTCCGGAACAGTTTCAGCTTGGCTTAACAAATACAGCACACAAAGAGACAGAAAGTAAATATTGTAGAATATTTCATGTGATTGCATGCTAGTCATATAAAGGCAGACTACAAGATAAGCAAACAATATGAGAGTAAAATGCAGACCAAACATATTAGGCAAATGCAAGAAATTTCTGTAAACTTGGGGACAGTTTCAAATGTGTTTCAAACAATATCCCAGTTTATTTCACACAAATGTACACTAACCATTAATGGCCAACTTTCAGCTGAGCACCATTTATTTAGTTAACAACACAGCTAGCCACCCCCTTCCAAAAAACATAAATATTCCAATTTATTTTGCACAAATGCTCACTAGCCAGCCCTTAATACCAGACTTTAAGTTAAGCAAATGAAGAGAAAATGTCCTCATAGCACAGCTAGCATTTATTTCACACAAATGCATACTAGCCAGCCTTTAAAATTATATGAAAAGGACAAAGTTACTGCCAACCCCCCCCCCAAAAAAAAAAAACATAAATATTCAGTTTTATTTGCACAAATGCACCTTAAGGGTGCATTTTAAATAAACCAAGTGAAAAAGGACAAGTAACATTCACCCACAGCACAGCTGGCAACCACAACCCCCCCATAAAGGATAAAAATATTCCAATTATTAACACAAATATTCACTTGCCAGTCATAATGGTAGAATTTAAGCTGAGCAAGTGAAAGAGAAAATCCACAGCCCAGCTAGCTACCCCCCACCCCACCAAAACAAAAAGTGGGCAGAAGGGTGCAAAAAAAAAGAGCATAAATATCCATTTTCAAAATATTTAAACAAATGTACAAACACACATACTAGCCTAGCCACCATCCTCCTTCCCCCTCTCCAAGTACAAGAAAGAAAATCTGGTTATATCCACATTAAAACAAATGTTTACCTTCCACTCCAGTAGTCCACAGTGCCCTGGCTGATTTACTTGTGATTAATCCAGTTTGCCTGCTTCTAATCTGCTGACAAGACATAACTCCGATAGTCAGATTACTTAGCTATGAACTTTTGTCACATTACTAGGTAAAGATCTGTGTTTTATATGCTGCACTAAAAATATCCTTCTTTTCTGTCACAGCTACTAATACCTGGCAATAACATTTCTCAGGACTAAGTTGCATGGACATTATTTGTTTTTCTGAAGTGAAACATTAGTCATCACTCAGATGACAGACGGTTCCCCTCCTTTTTCATATAATCTGGCAGGCCTGCACTCCAGTCATGCACATCTTGAGGCTTTTAAGAATGACACTGTATTCATTATACAGACAAAATCAAAACAGATACACACACACACACACACACACACACACACACACACACACACACACACACACACACACACACACCTACACAAACACACACATAAGAAAGGGGAAATAAGTTGAAAAAACTGGGAAAATCCACTGAGTCAATACAAGTGTTTCAGTACTGACTGTTGGCAGTATTCTTCTTCAGCCGTATGACATAACTGCTTCAAGAAGGTGCATTATTCTGCTCTATTTCACTTAATTCAATGCTGCAGTACTAATTGTTAATTCCAGGGAAAATATGTTGTAGCATTAGGGAACAAGGCACAGGAGAGAGATATCAGTGTTCATGAAAACCATACACTCATATCATTTTGGAACAGGTTGTCCAAGACAGGCACAGCAAGTTAAGGTGTGAAATCAAGTGTCTGACATAAATATTACAAGGAGAAGGGACTATACCTTAGCACATTCCAGAAAGAGAGCTAGTAATATGGTGCCCCATGCCAGGACTAAGGCTAGGCAGAATGCACCTGCTCATAATACCAAATGTGCTGGGTCTTCCACTTATCAAAGTTTAACACCTGATGAGAACTTGCTGTCACTGTGAGGAAGTGACTAGGATGCACTGGATGATGGCATTGGGTTAAATGAAGGTAGTGAAGATACCAGCATGGTATCCCTACATCATGGCACGCAGGTGGTAGAGAAACTCAGTGGTGCAAGGCAGTATGTGTTAATATGACATATATGCCTTAATATACTGAATGACTGTATAATAAATGTGAAATGTTTCTTCAATTGGGTAATTCATCATTATCAGCATTACAACTATAGAAACAAACAGCACATGTTAAGTATGGACATCATTAACTCCAGCCTGCAGTATAGTTGTAAATGTTTGTATGAGGCTGGGTTATTGAAATACGTATTACTTGTTGTAAATGTTTGTATGAGGCTGGGTTATTGAAATACGTATCACTTGTTGTAAATGTTTGAATGAGGCTGGGTTATTGAAATACGTATTACTTGTTGTAAATGTTTGAATGAGGCTGGGTTATTGAAATACATATTACTTGTTGTAAATGTTTGAATGAGGCTGGGTTATTGAAATACATATTACTTGTTGTAAATGTTTGAATGAGGCTGGGTTATTGAAATACGTATTACTTGTTGTAAATGTTTGAATGAGGCTGGGTTATATATTTTAAAATTGTTAACTCTACTATTACAAGACACTTAATGGCTGCAGAACTACAGTATCTATTAGCATGCCCATTCTTTACTGGGCACCCAACATGCAATAAAAATTGATACAGTGCCACCTAAGCGTCTACCCTTACCAGTGGATATAATTACAAGTCTAACTCCACTACGGAAGATAGGAAATGGCTTTATAAAATACACCTTCCTGAGAGTGCCAGTTCCTTATTGAACATTAATAAGTGATTAAAGGTTTATCATAGCGCCACCCAAGTCCTTTTCCTTACCTGAGGATCATTTAGACATATCTAAGTCCTCAGTTAAAAGCCAGGAATCGGATTTAATTTGTACTCCATTTCTTTGCATGACAAGTCTTTTTTGAAACAATTAATACAGAATAAGGCAACTGCAATGCCACCTAAGTGCTTACCCTTACCAGGAGAATATTTCACATATTCACACCCTCTGTCAAAAGCCAGTAAATAGCTCTTAAAGACATAACATCCAAGTAGAGAATAATAAAGGGCCAGGGCTAAATGTACCCCCCCCCCAACAGTGCTAACAAAAGGGGCTGATAACTATTGTTTTTAAGTGTCTTATATTGCTGCTGACAAAGTCTTTATATGTATCTACAAAAGTACAGTTTTGTACCTACCATAAATGTAGATGTCCGATAGACATGCAACTGCAGTCATAACATGTGGGTTGTCCTGCCTCAGGCAGCCCTCGGTCGGCCGGATTCCAAAGTCTGGGTCCGACGTCGGCTGATGTCGCATTTCTCTCCGACGTCAGAGTGGCTGGAGTACATAAGCATCAGCCGACGCCATTTTCTTCAGTGTTTCTTGCCCTAGATGCCAGGTGCCCTCCAAGGAAGGCTGTAATCAAATTGGAAGACAAAAACAGGATTCCAAACAAATAAATGAGTAATAAAACAAATACACCATAACAGATATCCCCAGCTAAGAGTAACAGGGATAGGAGTGGACCCTAGGCATAGAGGGGTATGGAGGGAGGGAAAATCCGACTGCAGTTGCATGTCTATCGGACATCTACATTTATGGTAGGTACAAAACTGTACTATGTCCTTCAAGAATGCAACTGCAGTCATAACATGTGGGTAGAATACCATAGCTTAGCTGGGGGAGGAGGTATGCTCTAGGAAAGAGATGGAGTGGCAATCAAACCCTGCAGGACTGCCGAAGCAAAGCCTGCTCTGGATCTGGAATATAGAGGGAGATTGTAGTGTTTGGAGAATGTATGCACGGAGCTCCATGTAGCAGCTTCTAGAATGTCCTTGGTAGGCACCCCTCTTAAAAATGCTGTAGAGGTGGCTGTAGCTCTGGTGGAATGTGGTCTGACATTGGCTGGAACAGTCTTTCCATGAAAGGAATAACAGAATCTGATGCAATGTCCAATCCATTTAGAAATAGTCTGTTTTGAAATTGCTTTTCCTTGGACTGCAGGGCGTAAGCTACAAAAAGTTGTTCAGACTTCCTACTGGCCTTGGTTCTGTCCAGGTAGTATCGAAGTTGTCTGTGAATGTCCAAGGTATGCAAAAGTCTTTCCCTCTTATTCTCAGGATTGGGGAAGAAAGCAGGCAGATGAATGGCTTGATTTAGAGAAACCCTAGATACCACCTTTGGCATAAAAGTAGGGTTGGTCCTTAATGAAACCCTGTCTCTGTGGAAAATAATAAAGGGTGGTATTGCCATTTGGGCCTGTAACTCCGAAACCCTTCTTGCTGAGGTAATTGCCAACAGGAAAGCTGTCTTCCATGAGAGAAATTGCAAGTCAACTGAAGCTGCTGGCTCAAAAGGAGGCAGAGTCAGTTTTTCTAAGACAAAATTGAGGTCCCAGGCTGGCACTGGGGCCTTTCTTGGTGGCTTAATGTTCTTGATTCCCCTGAGGAATTGTCTTAGTAAGG
Organism: Protopterus annectens; assembly: GCF_019279795.1. Taxonomy (NCBI): domain Eukaryota; kingdom Metazoa; phylum Chordata; order Ceratodontiformes; family Protopteridae; genus Protopterus; species Protopterus annectens. The sequence continues at coordinate 1,700,799,562 of NC_056731.1, forward strand.
GGTGAGAGAAAACAGGAGGATCAGTGTTGTATCTAGCTGAAATAGCAGATGCATGTATCTTTATGGAAGAATATGAGAGGCCGTTCTTTAACATATCTGCCAAATATTCCAAGATAAGTGGGATGTTCAGCAATGATGCATCATGTCCCTTGCTGGTATTCCAATTGCTGAATCTTTTCCACTTTGCTAAGTAAACCTTTCTGGTGGATGGTCTTCGAGCTTCTGTTAGTATCTGCTGAACTTCCTTGGAGAGAGATAAGCTGAAGTTATTTATGGGATCTCCCAGGCTGTTAGCTGCAGTGTCTGAAGGTTTGGATGCAGTGTTTCGAAATTGTGTTGAGTCAAAAGTAGAGGCCACTGAGGGAGGGCCCACCTCCTGGTGTGACATATGCTCCGTAGTAGTGGGTACCAGTGTTGTCTTGGCCAATCCGGAGCTATTATGATTCCCTTGGGCTTCTCTGCTTTGATCTTTAGTAATACTGAGGTCATCAGTGGCAGAGGTGTGAATGCATAGATTGCTAGGGAGTTCCAGTTGAATGAGAGGGCATCTATTTTCCAAGCTTTTGGATGGTATGTCCTTGTGCAAAATTTTGGTAGAAGATGGTTGAGGTGAGAGGCAAATAGGTCCACTTCTGGCTTGTCCCATGTTGAAGTGAGTTGTCTGAAGGCCTTCGGATGTAACCTCCACTCATGTGGATCTGTGAAATTCCTGCTTAGGCTGTCCGCCAACACATTGTCTTTTCCTGGAACAAACTGGTATTGTAACTGGATGTTTAGGCTCAGTGATTTCTCCCAAAGCTGCATTGTCAGTCTGCAAAGGGGGTAAGAGTGGGTGCCCCCCTGCTTGTTTATGTACCACATCACAGTGGTGTTGTCTGTCCATATCATTAAATGGCCTTGCTGGAGTTGGTGTTGAAAAGCCTCGATGGCATGCATTACTGCCAGCATTTCCTTTTGGTTTATATGCAGATGTGTTTCCTTTGGAGACCATTGTCCTTGTATACACCTGCCTTCCATGTGCCCCCATCCAAGGTCTGAGGCGTCTGTAGTCATGGTCTGTGTTATCTGTGGTTTTTTGAATGACATACCTGTGTTTTCCTGGCTCACCGAGGCCCACCATAGGAATTCCTTTTGTAGGCATGGAATGAGTGGTATGATTGTCTCCAAGTTGTTGCTGTGCTGAGACCAAATGCGTTTTAGGTACCATTGAAGCTTTCTCATGTGTAGTTTTGCTAATGGAACCAGTAGAATGCAGGATGCCATGTAACCCAGGGCCTGTAGGAATCTCCTTGCAGTCATCTGGGTGAGTTTTGCTAAACCTTTGAAGTAATGAGTTAACTTCTCTAGCTTGTCTTCTGTCAGGTAAGCCATCTGAAAGCTGTGTCTAGTTTGGCTCCTAAGAAGATTATTTGCTGGGATGGCTGCAATCTTGACTTTTGGAAGTTGACTGTGTATCCCAGAGCTTGAAGTAATCGTAAGACATAATCCAGGTTTTTTGTCAACATCAATTTGTCGTCCGCTTGTATGAGGCAGTCGTCCAGGTACAGGTAAATTTGTATACCCTGGAGCCTGCAATGAGCAATTACTGAAGCCAGGCATTTTGTAAATACTCTGGGTGCAGTAGATAAGCTAAATGGCAATGCTGAGAATTGATAATGCTCTGGCCCTGCAAGAAATCTGAGGTATCTTCTGCAGCTGTGTCTGATAGGGACATGCAGGTATGCCTCCTTGAGGTCCAGAGTAATCAGCCACGACTCCTTGCCCAGCATGGGAAGGAGTTGCTGTAGAGTCAGCATTTTGAACGTTGGTACTATGAGAAAGGTGTTTAACGCGGACAAGTCCAGTATTGGTCTCCACTGATATTCTTTTCTTGGAACAAGGAACAGTCTTGAGTAAAACCCCCATTCTTGTTCTTGTTGTGGAACTCTTTCTATTGCTTTCATTCGAGTCAGCAGAGTGATTTGCTTGATAGCCTCTGCCCTTTGATTTTGTGGTAGGTTTGGCATGCCTTGTTTTCTTGGTAAGGTATGAAAATGAAACCTGTACCCTCGGTCTATAATGTCCAAAATCCATTTGTCCTTTGTCAGTCTGTGCCAGTTTTCTGCAAACAGAGATAATTTCCCACCCAAGGGAGCTTCTAGTTGTTCCCTGGTAGGCGGTAATAGAGGAAAGTCATTGAGTTTGTGGTTTCTGGGCAGGTGAAAACCCCTGGGTCACTTCTTTGGTTTCCTGGCTGCCACTGTCGTCCCCTGTAAGGGCCTCTGTATTGGCCTCTTCCTCGGCCATGTCTGTTCTTACCCCTTTGAAACTTTTCTGGATTAGGAAAGGACCAGTTTTTTGAAGGCCAATTCCTACTGAATCTGGGGGGTTGAACCTGGAGGAAATCTTTCACAGTCTGAACTGATTTTGCTTTTTCTTCGATGGTCTTTAACACATCCTTAGCATTTGCACCAAAAAGCTTGTTCTTTTCCAAAGGTGCATCCAGAAGTTTTGCTTTTACATGATCTGGTAGAGGTTGATCTTTTAACCAAGCATGTCTACGAATCACTGCCCCTGTCATAGCTGCCCTACATGAAGCTTCCAGTGCATCATATCCACACTGCAGGAAGTGATTGCTTACTTGCTGAGTGTTATGTACAGCTTCCTGCAAAGTCTTCCTGTCTAAAGGATCAGGAGAAGCTAATGTTTTTTGTAAATCTTCTAAGAGATAATCCTGATATTGTAACATATGAAAAAGGCAATTTAAGTCTCTCATAGATAAGGTAGTGGATGTGTAAACCTTTTTGCCCCATCTCTCTAATGACCTTGCTTCCCTGTTGGAGGGCAAAGGATTTTTTGAGGTGGAGGCTGAAACTCCTTTAGGCCCCTGTGAAATAGTTTCCAAATCAGCAGTATGGGCCCTGAATAAATGGGAATGAGTTTCTGGGACCCTGTAATACCTGTCGGGCTTGGCTGGAGCAGGAGGAAGAGAATCAGGGGTAGCACTAGAGTCAGAATACAAATCATCCAGAACATCAAGTACAGGAGGAATAGCTAAGGGCCTGTGCTGAGGCTTCTTAAGGAAAGTCCTAAGGTGTTTCCTAGAATCAGAATATTCCTGACCCTGCCACTTGAAATGTTCCCTCATGGTGTGCAGAACTTCCCCAAAAGAAATATCCTCAGGAGGGGAGGCCGAAGGGATGGAATCTTCTGCATCCGAGTCCTCATAGGTCTGGAAGAGCTCTTCCTGGCTATCAGAGTGGACAGAGCCCTCAGAGTCTTCATCTGAAGGAGTAGGGTCAGAGGGTTCAACCCAGGGCCTTTTATCAGGAGGAGGCTGGGATGCTCTCTCAGGATGGGCCTGTGAACCTCTAATCATGGAAATTAAATCAGCAGCCATGGACATAATTTGTGTCTCCAGAGTCGGCTGAGGTAAGGATTTAGAAGTAATATGCTTTGTTTTGCTGGCTGCCTTAGCCCTAGTGTAGGCCTTAATAGACATGGCCATAGGAGGCCTGGCAGCTCCACGTGCAGGAGTGACCTTGTCTACAGCAATGGTCTCGGACATTTCCTCAGATTCGGTATCCGGAGGAAAGTCTATAACTGGTGTCGGAGTAATGTCTGGAATCGGAGTCGTCGGTAATGCGGTGTCTTCGGTTCGGAGCGGTGGGGAGACCGTCTCAGAGGGAACCGGAGCACTCGCGCTAGGTTTTGGTGTGGAGTCGGTGGTAAACGCGGGCCGAGGATGTCGGTCCCGGTCTTTTCGCTTTTTGGGAGTTTGCGATGTCGGAAGATCCGACGGCATGGTGTAGGCAAATTTATCGCCGAAAAAATCTTCAGCGAACTCCGCCTAGCGCCTGAGAGTGCGCTTGTTGAAGCGAGCACAGGCTACACAGGCCGAGACATCGTGGTCTGGGCCCAGGCAAAGGAGGCAGTAAGAGTGGAAATCCTTATGAGGTATTTGTTTACCACAAAAAAGACAATTGTTAACTTTTTCAGTAATTTCTGACATCGGCTGAGGCAAGAAAAGGTCCCCAATGGGGTACTTAGCTTTTTTGATGACTTCGGTATTGTAGAATATAGGAGCTGACCGACCAGCACTTGCGAACTGCTTCTGCTTCGGGCACCGAGCGGCAAGAAAGACTGAAGAAAATGGCGTCGGCTGATGCTTATGTACTCCAGCTGCTCTGACGTCGGAGAGAAATGTGACATCAGCCGACGTCGGACCCAGACTTTGGAATCCGGCCGACCGAGGGCTGCCTGAGGCAGGACAACCCACATGTTATGATTGCAGTTGCATTCTTGAAGGACATCTCTGATTTAATTAGTTTTACTGCTGCTGTTAAATAGAACAGAATTGCTTGTTAACTGCTTTCTATATTTACTGGCTGATAACTACTGTTTTATAATGTCATATTGCTGCTGGCAAAGTCCTTACTTGTATTTACAAACTCTGATTTAATTAGTTTCACTGCTGCTGCTAAGTAGAACAGAATTGTTTTTTAACTGCTCTCTATATTGATATTGTTATAAAAAAGGGGCACACAACTGCTGCATCATAGAATCTTGCATTGCTGCTACCAAAGATTTAATATGTATTACTGCTAACCAGATCTAATGTCCCTGTGAATGGCTGCTATAATTGTGTCAGGCTTTGATTAATGTTATTTTGAGAAGTTCTACCTTGCTTTATGTTATCTATGTCTCTTATCTCCTATCTTGTCTCTCTTGCCTCCTAAAGTTACTCTACTCATCCTGGGCTTCCAGTACTAGTCAGCAGGAAGCTAAGAACCCTCTCCAAATATCGGCGGGTCACCTCATTGCATAACAATCCTACAATCCCCTTTCAAGGAAAACAGTAAAGTATGTCTGCTGAATAATTCCAACAAGAAAGACTTTCTATTGACTGTACCACTAATATAAATGTTATAGCCAGGCCTGAGCTAGGACAGCCAGCAGCCTCTGCTTCCCCTTCTTAATTAACTTTACTATCTCACTCCTCCTACCTGCATAGATACCTCCATACCTCTCAAGTGTACCTCATTACGAGGAACGTACCTCATTTGGGGTCTTAAAAAGTTCATGTTCCTCGAAGTTCCTCAAAGTTCCACACTGAAAGACTCTGTCACACATTCAGTGTTAGGAATTTTTTTAATTGAAATCCATTGTAAATAGAAGTGAATCATATTAATTCATTAAAAGATCTTATTTATAAGTAAAACCAGCTTATTTTAACCATCTTATGACCTTCCTAGTTGAAGTTGTTAGTAAGCCATTAGTATGTCTTCCACATTTTGCCCATTTGTTCCACATTATGATGGCTAGTGTTCCTCATTTTGGACATGGAAGGTTGAGAGCTATGGATACCTCCCCTTGTATTTTCTCACTTTACTACTGCACTCTACCAATTTTACTCCCTCTCAATCTAGCCTGCAATACTTGAACTGCCCACTAGATGGCACCCTAATTTCAGGCATTTTCTCCTCTTACCCTTGTTCTCATGATCAACTACTTACCTCATTTCTTAACTTCAATTGTCCCCGAAGTGCTATTTAGCTGTCTCTTTTGTTTTTTCCTTCATTTCTACTGTCCACAGACACCTCTCTAGTCCTCTCTCTCTTTTGTTTCCTTTCCCCTCCATATCTACGGACTACAGACACCTTCTAGCCCCTATTCTATTCCATTTTACCACTAGACTTAGCCTAAACTGATTGTTTTTTGTTAACTGCTTCAGTATCTGTTTCTACCTGCTCTGTTCGCCCTGCGGGCTCACTCCGCTCTCCTCCCTACCCCCAAATTCCACCCACCCCCAGGGGCCCTACCTTTATAATCTCTAACCACACCCCTTCTTCTTCGCATTACACTCTAACCACACCTCTTCCTCTTCCCATTACTCTTTAATCATACCTCGTGCTCTTACCATTCCTCTTCAGATACACCCTTCCCACTCCCTTTTCTCTCTAAAGACTTTCCAGTTATCCAACTCCACTACTATTAACCTCTCACTATTCTCCTCTTATCACAACACACCCTACTCCCTCTTTCATCTCCACCCAATACATTTCCATCTACCACCTACAAAGAACCTATATCTATTCATATAATGAATAAACAACCCATCCTATCTTTTATCCCACTCTTATTCACACTCTCACTAGTACCTCCTGTAATCCTCACCCATCTATTTACCTATTTTGAAAACCCACTAGACACCAACCTAAATTACCCTAAAAAAGAAACCAACTCTCCAAACTCACCTTTCCATTTTATTCATGCTAATATAACATCCTCATCTAACTACATACTTCCTAAATATCATAGAACACTACACAGAAAATACAACAATCTAAACCCCAAAAAATGTCTGTCTCTATACAACAGATGCCCCAACCCAAACTATCTAAGCCTACTACTCTCTTTAAAGGATGGTGACATCCACCCTAACCCAGGCCCTCCAACAACTCCTATCTCTCTCCTCAACCTCAAAGAATTACCTACCCAAGCCCTCGCTAAACCATCAACCTCCCTTTTAATTGCTCATCTTAATATATGTAGTATAAACAATAAAGTAACTCAACTCCAAGCTCTAAAAGAAATCTATTCCTTTGATATTCTCTGCTTAACAGAAACTTGGTTACAACCTGTAACCAAAGACAATGAAATCATCCCACCTGGATATAATATCCTGAGACTAGAACAAATATCCAAGAAAAGTGGAGGGGTTGCTATCCTATATAAATCTAGCTTACAATTAACCACTCATAACTGTAAACCACCTTTAGACTCCAATGCAGAAATTCTTATCTCCAAACTTCTTCTTAACAATTCCAAATCCATCTATATTATCTGTATATATCTACCTCCTGGTAACAACACTGACACCAAGGAAAACATACTTTGCTGGCTTTCCCAAAACCTGCCTGAAGAAACCATTATCCTAGGTGACATAAATATTGACTGGACCTGTTACTGCAGCAGCCACCCCACAAACCATATTAACCTATATGGGTATTCCCAAACCATTACCTCCCCTACCAGGATAAATAAATCTAACAAGAAATCAAGCTTATTAGACTGGAGTCTCATAAACCATCATCCTCACATGTATGACTCAGGAACCCTCCCTGATGATTTAAGTGACTACTCTCTTCCCTATATCATCAGACATAAAATCAACTTTCCCACTCCAACATCTGTCAAAAACATCAGGTCTAAAAAGTACTTTAACCCTGAACTTTTCAAGATGGAACTAAGAGCGTGTAACTGGTCCCCCTTACAAAACCTCCCTTTAGATGAAGCTGTTAGTTACTTTAACTCCAACTTCCTTGCCATCCTCAACCACCATGCCCCAACCAGACTAATTAGAATTAAAACCAAACATGCTCCATGGCTCTCAAAAGAAACCAAACATAAAATAAATCTTAGAAACAAACTTTGGGAAAAATGGAGGAAAACAAGAAACCCTATAGACCAACTAACATTTAGGCAACTAAGAAATGAAACTAAAAAAGCTATAATATCTGACAAAAAGAAACTACTACCTGCAATCCCAAAAAGCTAATCAAAACAAGCTGCAGAAATGTTGGTCTAGTATTAACCAACTACTCCATCCAGGGCAATCCACTACTCCAAACCCTCAAAACACTGAACACAATAAACCAATGAATACAGCTAATGCTTTCTTTTAATACCTTTTTTACTGATGCTATACAAACACTAGCTAGTCACCTATCACCAAACAACTTTACTCTACCTTCCTATGAATCAACCTCACCCCCTACTTTTCATTTTCAACCTGTCCCAACAACATATATTCTAACCCTTCTACAGAAACTGAAACCATGCTCACCCTCAGCAGACCAACAACCTGCAGAATTCCTACAACAATCTGCCAAAGCTATTGCTTATCCCATTTCCATCCTGATCAATAGAACTATTACCGAAAGTTATATCCCCAGTTTATGGAAAATTTCCCATATTATCCCCCTCCATAAAGGAGGACAATCCACTGAACTCTCCAACTACTGCCCCATTGCCCTCCTCTCACCTTTGGCAAAGATCATGGAGAAATGCATTCACAGACAATTACTTGACCATCTTACACAAAATAGCCTACTAGCCAACTGTCAACATGGTTTCAGACCACCACATTGCACTACTACTGCCCTTCTTTCCTTCACAGATTGTATCAGCAAACACCGCAATCTAAACAAACTCTCTTCAGCACTATTTATTGACCTGTCTAAAGCTTTTGACATGGAAAATCACCAAATTCTCATCAAAATACTGAAATCCCTGTCACTAGATACATCCTCTATAAAGTGTTTCCATCCCACATTGATAAAAGACAACAGGCCGTACTATGGCACAAATCTCTCTCTACTCACCTGCCTGTCAACCTTGGTGTCCCTCAAGGGTCTATCCTAGGACCATTACTTTTTTCCATATTCATTAATGACCTTCACCTTGCCATCCCCCAAGCTATATGCATACAATATGCGGATGACTCTACACTGATATGCTCAGCCCCCTCCTCTTCTGAACTTCTCTCTCTTACCCATCAAGTATTTAACACAGTTGAGCAATGGTTCACACATAGATGCCTTCTCCTAAACCCCAAAAAGACTAAACTCCTCCTTTTCTCTCCTACTAAGAAGTCCCCCCTCTGGATTTCTCAGTTAACTCTACCAATAAAACTATTATATCTCCTGAACCAACCACCAAATTATTAGGTGGCACCATTGACAACAATCTGAACTTTGATATCCATATTAACAATACTATAAAAACTGTCAACAAAAAGCTAGGCTCTCTCTATAGGATAAAATCCTTCCTCCTACCTTCAGCTAGAACCACAATAGCACACACTCATCTAATCTCTTCTCTACTTTATGCCTCACCTATTTTTATTAACCTATCTAAAAATAATCTTAGCAAATTGGAAATGTCCTACAATAACATTGCCAGATTTGCTACAGGCAACCCATTTAGAACCCATCACTGCATTAATTTAAAGCAGCTGGGATGGCTTGAACTACAAAATCTGATTAAATTCCATCAACTAACTATAGCCCACAACACTCTTTACAAACCTTCCAAAACTCCTACTCTTTCCACACTCATCACTCCCTATAAAAACCTGGAATACTTAAGGTCTTCTCAGAGACTTCTAGTACATACCACTAAACCAAACAACAAGGCTGGAAACTCCCTTTTTTCTAATATTGTTGGAAAAGCCTGGAATCTCCTCCCCAATGAACTCTCCACACTTCCCTCACTATCCTGCTTCAAAAACAAATTGAAAGTGTTCCTCAAAACACACTGGTTATGCCCCTGTACTAAGCCTGACTAGTTTGTGTCTCTTATTACTTTGCTCTTCCTACCCCGTCTACTCATTAACTGCAAGTCCTTCCTAATTAACCATTATACTATCTATCTCTAGAATATCTTGATTGTACTAGCATGCTATGTTATGCCTGTATTCTGTACTGTTAATTTTACTGTAATAACCTGTAATAGGTACTGTAAATAGGATTTATTTTGTTTGTTTCATGTTTCCTTAGTTGTTATTGTGTCAAATTCATTGTCCTATCTTGGAGCTTATCTCCCCGGGCCTCTATTGAAAATGGACATGTATCCAGTTAGACTAGCCAGTCAACAAATGTAAAATAAATAATAATAAAATAAAATAAAAGTATTACTTGTGGTAAATGTTTGAATGAGGCTGGTTTATTGAAATATGTTTTACTTGTGGTAAATGTTTGAATGAGGCTGGGTTATTGAAATACGTATTACTTGTTGTAAATGTTTGAATGAGGCTGGGTTATTGAAATACGTATTACTTGTTGTAAATGTTTGAATGAGGCTGGGTTATTGAAATACGTATTACTTGTAAATGTTTGAGTGAGGCTGGGTTATTGAAATATGTATTGCTTGTTGTAAATGTTTGAATGAGGCTGGGTTATTGAAATATGTATTACTTGTTGTAAATGTTTGAATGAGTCTGTGTTATTGAAATACATATTACTTGTAAATGTTTGAATGCGGCTGGGTTACTGAAATACGTATTACTTGTTGTAAATATTTGAATGAGGCTGGGTTATTGAAATACGTATTACTTGTAAATGTTTGAATGAGGCTGGGTTATTGAAATACGTATTACTTGTTGTAAATGTTTGAATGAGGCTGGGTTATTGAAATACGTATTACTTGTTCACAGGTGTGACAGCAGTGTTGGACATCAATGATACAATGCGGTGCACCACAGAAAGCTGATGCTGACAACAGAATGGCTTCCGTGATGATGGCTTTACTTTTATAGTCATAATACACCTTCAGGATAGTGACATTCAGTCCCAAAATGTACTGGCAAGACCATCTCCCCCAGATAGGTTGATAACTCCATAATTAGTGACACAAATTCACACAGAGGAAGTGCCATTACCAGA
>NC_056731.1:1700814988-1700837488 GCF_019279795.1 Protopterus annectens
AATACAAAGTCTGCCAAAGTATGTTCCAACTTGTGCCTATAAAGGGCACTTCTTGATTTCTTACAATTTATGTCACTAAGATGTATCGCTATATGATTCTTAAAGGCTCTAAAGGTCTGGCCTACATAAAAAGCCCCACACTGGCAGACTGCCATATACACTACCTAGTCTGTCCAGTAGGTAATAAGAGATCTAATATCATAAACCTTAGAGGTATTAACAGAAGTAAAAGACCTAGATTTAAATAGATTTAGAATACCACTTATGGAACAAACAGTTTTAAAATGAAACAGGTCATAGACAAACATTGGCACATTTTGAAATCTGATGATTTTTTGGACAGTGTTTAAGAGATCATTGCTCCTATAGTTATAGATGGGGTGGGAATGTGGGTGAATTCCTGTCTTGGTATAAGAAAATTGATAATACCAAGGGTGTAGAAACAAGTAGTGTTTTGAGGGACTGTAACTGTTGTGGTAACTGTGTTTACTGCAAGGTTATATTTAAATCTAGCCCTGGGATTCAGCAAGCTCTGCACGGCATGCAGGAAATGTGCGAGAGCTGCTGCACACAATATGGCCGACGAGTAATCCAGGAACGAGCTCCCGAGATGTGCACCAGCGCTCCTACACTATTCCTGCACGGACACAGCTACTGTATGCTAATTACCCATTTGCTGGTGAAAACCATGCAAATGAGGCAAATTAGCGATCCAAGAAGCAGGCAGGCATCTGTGCAGGAATAGTGTAACCTGCAGAAATATATTCGGTTACTAACCAAATATTTTCTGCTAATTACAAAACTGAGGCATGACAGCTCCAAAGAAAGCACATATTCAATGTAGTAGGCACACCAGTGGCCAAGTATATGGCCATTTGCATGGGAAATAGTTGCAAAATTATAAAAAATAACTTTATTTTTTTTGGCCGATTTTGGGCGTTTAAGCGTAGGGCAGTGGTGCGCGTACAGGATCCTCCCGAAAATAAGAAAAAAAGTTGGAAATAAGCTTTTAAACCCAAATCAGCATTCTGCCATAATAGTCAATGGCATGCATAAGACAATAATACCATGGAATAGTGGTTGCTAAGAGAGAAGGCTGAGTGCCAGTTTTGTAACCATGCATTAGCAGTCAGTTTTATGCAAATGAGGGGATTGATACTGAATCACAGATTTCCCCTCAGTGTTAGCTTCCACCCAACCATATAGGTGCAGCAATACCATGGTATAAGTATAAGAGGTAGATGACCTCATAAGGGGAGTATCATGCATGCTGTAAGCTTATTGGATCTCTGTGGCCCATGCTTGCACTTAGCAAAGCACAGCTAAGGAAGGGGTGTGTGTCTGAGGCTGCCTAGCAGTGTTTACATTGCCTAAATGGGTGTGCACACCATGCAATGGGTTTTAAACAAAAAAAGCCCCACAGGAAATAGCAGCTCTGTTCACATCTGAGCAATGGGTATGCGCACCGTGCCTCAGGGCTTAAACAGGAAGGCAATAGGAAGGGAAAACAGTAGTAGGAAGGCAATCAAGGAGAACTGGCATAGCTGGCAGGTGAAATGTATCAGAATCAGCCATTTAAACAGGCAGCAGCCCAGCACACTACTATGAACTATGCAAACACCTTTCATTCTGTTTTTTTACCACAAATTCTACACCACTGCTGTACACAGATGAGGAAATTTTACCTGACAAAACTAACAAAATGATAGGGGCTGTTGTCGCTCTCATACATCAATATGTGGAAGAAGCTGATGGTGGTGGGGATGAGAATGCTGATGACCAACCCACAGTGAGGAAAAGGAGAAGAGTGTACAGACCCAGGGTAACCTACCAGGGGCTACATGAGCTGGAGATAGTGGAGTGCTATAGGGTGGACAGGGACATCCTACAGCAAATTGTTGAGCTGTGCCAGAACCAACAGAGGGGAACCCATCCCAGTGGATACCAAGGTGTGTGTAGGGTTAAGAATACTGGCCACAGGTACCTTCCAAAGGCCAACTGGGTAAATCATGGGTATCTCACAGTCATCAAAATCCAGGGTACTCCACCAGTTGCTGGATGCCATGCAAGCACATGCCGGTGAGCAGATATATTTCCTTAACACCCATGAGGCATTGACCAGCAATATGCATCTCCTCTACCAAATAGCAGAATACACTGAGGTAGTGGGTGCTATAGACTGCACGCACATACACATCAAAGCACCACCCGGTGAGTGGGGTAGGGTCTACATAAACTGCAAGGGCTTCCCCTCCATCAACTGCCAGGTTGTGTGCGATGCCCAGGGCATTATCTTGAATGTGTGTGCTGGCAGCCCTGGAAGATATCACAACTCCCACATCTGGCATATGACACAGCTGTACCAGAGATTTGCCAGTGGGGACATCCCATATGGCCACCTAATGGGGGAGGCTGGTTATGCACTGGAGCAGTGGATGATGACACCCATCAGAAATGCACACACCTGAACAAGAACTCCATAATGAGGCACACGCACAAATAAGAATCATAATAGAGCATGTGTTTGGGATGCTCAAGTCACGGTTCCGGTGCCTAGACATATCCGGTAGAGCCTTGCAGTACTCTCCAGCTACGTGTACACAAATTTTCATTGTATGTGCCATGCTACACAATGCAGCAGGAACGGCACAGGGGAGGGCCACACAGCCCCCCACCATTGCCAAGGCCAGCACAGGCACAGAGTGACTCGGAGGAGGAACAACCTGAGCCTGCCCATGTAGGCAGAAGGATTTATGCCTAGTATACCCAGGCTTTGGCAAGGAGGCAATGCATAGCACATACACTGACATGGTAGGGACCCAGGGAATTACACCTCTCTCTGACTCACACATACAGTAAAAGGGATGCCAAACATGACACTACCTGTGCTTTACCATGTACAGGGAGTGTACTTTGTGCATCTGACTTAGTCAGCCCTCCAGCACCATCCTCAATACTGACACAACCACAAGGTAAGTCACTCTTCCTATCAATTGCATAATGGAGTAGTATGTTCTGCTAGTTGTATCTATGGTATGGATGTGAGCATGCAAGAGAATCGGGTGTCTGAACTGGATGGCAGCAAATAGTGGATACCTATATGGGCAGCATGAAATCCATAACAAATACTGGTGTCAACAAAGTAGGCAGTACTAGACAAGGTGACAAATCCCACTGCAGTACATGTGGTGGCCCAAATGTGTGTCCATGGGACACACACATGCATGTCAGAGAGGCTCACATACCCAACAACAGCCTCAGCCAGCAGGACAGGTGTCGATGACCATAAAGAAAGGGTGCGCTAAGGCCTCCAATTGATGGCAATGTATAACAGCCCCCTCCAGACCTACACAGACAGACTACAACAGGTCTGGCAGTTGTGTGTTTGTTCTGAAGGGTAAGAAGTCTGAAACTGAAATATAGGTCAATAAAATCTAAGATCTGTACTCTAGTGATATGCCTCCAGTCTGCATGATAGGTCAGAATACAAAACAAAATGGAAGCCAACAGAGTACCTGAAATACCAGTACAGTCATAGCAAATGTTTACAGTTGTCAGTTGTGCCCCCCCACCATAATCCTATGTAGAAATGCAGCAACATGTATGTGTGGGTTTAATAATAGTGGAGCACATATTACCTGAGCTGGCCCAATTTACAGGATAGATTGTTCCATCTGTACAATATGCAGGGGTCTGTGTGTTAGGTTTTTGTGTGTTCTATATTGCATGGAAGTGGTCAGCATGTAGGCATGGAGGGTTGTGTCTCGGTGGCCTATGGCCAGTACTGTTGATGACAGAGCCATGTTCTGACAACTGCAGTGCCAACCACAATGCAGCCCAGGAAGACCGAATTCAGCAGTCATCCATGCTCACTGTTCAGATGTCAATATCTGTCACCATCTGAAAGATGGACATGCCATGAATGTGGCCCCAGACATACACACAGTACACAGGTGGAAGTACCCTAGGCAGAGTATATAAACTTTAACTGTCAACTGCACACACCTTTGGAATTTTACATACTGGTTAGCAGCACATCAATTGTATATGTACTATGGAATACTGATGTAGTCTGGCCAATCACTTGCAGACCACAAAACGCACAGTTATGAAGTAATGAGACACTGCCTATGTCCCCGCATAAGGCAGCATAAGCGGAATGTCTCAGGTATATCTGTGAGTCAGCTGCAAGAAGCTTCCATATCACACATGCACTCAGCTCACCCCACCATCAGCCACAGGTTTATTACAGGTCATATCCCTGCTGTTGGGAATGAGTACAGTATGACCCCCACATCTTTATGAGAATACCCATAGAATGCAGCATGCTGAAGAGGTGTCCCATGCAGATGTGTCCCTAGCTGTAAGCAGCACCCTACCAGCATCCAGAACAATGGATTAATATGGACAGGAACTATTGCCATTGACACCTCACCTCGCACACTTACCCTGTCACCCCAGGGGAATCCAGTGGCTCGCAGCCTGGGCCTGCAGGAGTGACAGAATGCACTGGCCTGTTACAGATGGCCTGCATCACTACCAAAGGCCCTACAGTCTTCTGTCAAAGGCATGTGCCTCACCCATACTGGCAATTTATGTTATCTCATGGGGTCCCAACTAACAACATAACATAGTCCACAGAACACAAATGCAAGGCCATGTTGACAAATCCCAATAGTATGCCCACCATGTC
Source organism: Protopterus annectens (assembly GCF_019279795.1). Lineage (NCBI taxonomy): Eukaryota > Metazoa > Chordata > Ceratodontiformes > Protopteridae > Protopterus > Protopterus annectens. The sequence continues at coordinate 1,700,819,682 of NC_056731.1, forward strand.
CTACTGCATGAACTGTGGACCAACCTCTAAACACCACTGGGATGAAGGGACAACTATAGGGATACTTCTCAGATATCACTCGCATAATGTTAGGAAGAGGATATAACAGAGTGGAGGGTGTAGAAGCATGGATGTCATGTACTGTGTAAAGTCTGAAACTCTGATGTGTGCCCATACTACCCCTGCCTGCAAACCCAGTAATGGGTGGCTGCAAACCTGCTCATAAACCACAATGTGAAGGGGAACTGACCAGATATATGAGCCCTGCCTCTGGGTAACCTGGATGAATCTGTACAGCTGAGAGGTATGGCCACAGCAGGATATGGCCATTCTGTTACGCTGATAGATGTACAAGCAGGTAATCCTCAGCCACCACAGTACAAATGTGCTGGACCATTTACACAGACCCACCAGCAAGTGTCTGCAGCTACCCCTCCAGAATGGCATTAGTGTGCAAGAATATGTAGGCTGCAGACCCCAATACTGGACACAGCTTCATTCATCTTTCATATTTCCCAGGAAATAACTGTGAGCATATAAGTATATCTGTCAGTAGTTGATGGCATAATACATCACAGTGTAAAACAGTACATATTTCTGAATATCTCTGCTAACACCAACCATGTAACACAAGAAGCACAGACGCAATAGTTACAGTATCCCAATATAGTTCACCCATTGTGACTGCATATTGTCAATCTATCTACAGATATCCTGCAGAAACAGGTCACTAGCTGTAGGTGTAGAACACCAAATCCTGGACTGGAGTACAACCTACTTGGAATGGATTCACACACTCAATACAGAAGGCCATACTGGGCATGCTCTTACACTTAGAGAAATGAAGCCCATGACTGACAACAGAAATGTAGCCCATGTCTGACAACAACAGTGGACTATACATATCTGTCAGTCGCAGATATCTGCACACACACCACATTGCACACCATTCATGCTTTGCACACACATTGGATAGGAATACTCACACATATCCAAGGCCAACACACTATAATATGTCAAACATACACACAGAAAGATGTGGGGAAGAGAGAGAGAGACATACAGTGACAAAAAGATTTCCATCATGACTTGTCAGTACACCTACATTACCATACTGTTTTCCTTCTTCTCTGCTACTTATCTTACTTAATATTTAATTTACCTTTATTTCATAGTTTCAATCCATGACTATATGTTATTTCCTCACTCTTTGTCTCCAATCCACCATCAGTTACCAGTCTATTGTAAATAATCATAATGTTCATCTCCAATTTTACCTCTGTCAATAATTTAGTGCATGCAATCATAATGCTGTTGAATTTGCTGCTGTTGTATTATATATCCTGTATCATTGTAACATATTTCTTGTCTGTATGTGTTAAATGTGGAGCTTTCCTCCCCGGGCCTCCAACTGAAAATGGGTTCTTCTGACCCAGTGGACTACCCCAGTAATCAAATGCAATAAATAAATAAAATAAATAAACAAGGCCTGTCCCTCCCACCACACATCCAATTCGCCAATATCACATGATGTGTCTATATCAATCACTGTAGCCATTTGCTTTTGGTAGCCCTCTGCTCTATAGTGTCTGTGGTGCTTGTGATAACTGTGTAACATCATAGTATAAATCAGTATTCATCTAGCATTTGTATACCCTGTCCTGTCAAATGTAAAGTTGTGTGTGAATGAGTGCTGTGTGTGTGCTTCCAGAGAAATGGTTTATGGCCCATTCACACACACTGCACTTCCCATTGCCCATGTTAGCATTCATGCTGATGTCAGTCACCTTGAAATAACCCTCTGGCCAAGTATCAGCCCCTTAAGCTCTGTGGTGCTTGTGATTACTGCGTAATGCTATAGTGTAATGTACTAGTTAGGTAGGAGTTCTAATCCCAAGCATGGCAACTGTGAAACTCTGTGTGTGTGGAAATTAATGATTTTGAGGCCATTCACAGTCACTACACCTCCCATTGCCCTACTTTAGCAGGTCTGCTGATGCCACCTTGAAATACCCCTTTGAATAAGGACCAGCTCTGTAAACTCTGTGGCGTGTGTGATAAATGTATAATGCTATGGTGTAACATACTAGTTAGGTAGGAGTTCTAATCCCAGACAACTGTGAAACTCTGTGTGTGGAGATTAATGATTTTGAGTTCATTCACAATCACTACACCTCCCATTGCCCTACTTTAGCAAGCCTGCTGATGTCAGTCACCTTGAAATACCACTTTGAACAAAGGCCAGCCCTATAACCTCAGTGGTGCATGCGATAACTGTGTAATGCTATAGTGTAACATACTAGTTAGGTAGGAGTTCTAATCCCAAACATGGCACCTGTCAAATTCTGTGTGTGTGTGTGTGTGTGTGTGTGTGTGTGTGTGTGTGTGTGTGTGTGTGTGTGTGTGTGTGTGTGTGTGTGTGGAGATTAATGGTTTTGAGGCCATTCACAGTCAGTACACCTCCCATTGCCTTACTTTAGCAAGCCTGCTGATTTCAGTCACCTTCAAATACCCCTTCAGACAAGGGCCAGCCCTATAATCTCTGTGACGTGTGTGATAACTGTGTAATGCTATAAAGTAACATACTAGTTAGAAAGGAGTTTTAATTCCAGACATGGCAATTGTGAAACTCTGTGTGTGGGGATTAATGATTTTGAGGGCATTCACAGTCACTACACCTCCCATTGCTCTACTTTAGCAAGCCTGCTGATGTCAGTCACCTTGAAATACCCCTTTGGACAACAGGCAGTCCTATAAGCTCTATGGCGCATGTGATAACTGTGTAATGTTCTAGTGTAACAAACCTAGTTAGGTAGGAGTTCTAATCCCAGACATGGTAACTGTGTGTATTTGTGTGAGTGTGTGTGTGTGTGTGTGTGTGTGTGTGTGTGTGCTTGATGATACCTGATATTATGGACATTCACACTTACTACTCTCCCCTTACTCCTCCTTTAGCACTGCTGCTCATGTTAGTCACCTTCAAAGATACCTGTGGAGAGCTCCCCAGCATGTATGCTCCATGGTGCAAGCCATAAATGTAGAACAATATAGTAGCAGTGACTACACAATTATGGGTTTGACTCTCATCTGTGGGAAGTGCTTGTGTGTGTACATATGTATGTGCATACACCAAAGATTTTGTCCCCATTCACACCCAGTAAACATCTCCGAGCCTGTCTTTAGCAGTCCTGCAGATATCATCCATCTTAGAAGTACCTGTTGACAACCCTAAGCCATATCAGGTCAGTGGTGCATGTGGTAAATGCGTAACCGTAATGGTTTGTAAAGATTGTTAGATAGAGGTTTGAACCTCACCCCTGGCAAATGTAAATATGTGATTAGGGTAAAATTATTTTTGGGATCTCTCACCCACTACATCACCCAATGCCAATATTTACAAGGGCTAGTGATGTTCCTTGCCTTAGCAATACCTTGGGACAACATCCAGCAGTACATACCTAGGTAGAGGTTTGAATCTCAGTACTAGCAAGTGTGTGTGTGTGTGTCTGTCATCAGTATCCTGTGTAGAGGTTGCTGTGATTGTGTAATAACAGGATGCATTGTGGGGTGGGTTTTGCTAAATTATTATGTTGAGGACCTAGTGTATGACACAATGTCCACCTTACAAGGACAACAGATGTCAAACACCAGACAGGCTGATATAGACAATCCACATCCTGACATGTGACATTATGGATTGGTGAATAATATAGGTAATCCTTCTATTACTCAGAGAACACTCTCCACCCATGTCTCATACACAAACACACTTGATTAGGCAACAACCACTATATTGGTAGTTCCTTGCATATTGCCTCACAGATAGTAACCATGGTGTGATTCCAGTTGACTACATGCCTGTTTACCACAACAGTGCCACTGACATCAGAAAGTACTGTGATGTGTTGCATCTTCTGACTGAGTGTGTATTACCAGCAAGTAAAAGGACATGACACCCTGTTCCATCCCTGCAGTAGGCAAATAAATGCTTACAGTGACCCTTTTGCTATGTTCCCCACTGAACGCCTGCAACAACCATAGAGTCTGCAAATTTAACCCACGAAGGGAATACCATGCCTTATACACATGCCCTGTATGGACAGACACCACTAACTCCACTGAATACCTGTATCACGCTGTCAATGTAGCTGCAAGCATGACCTCAGTTCCATAACCAGGTCTCACCAAATGAGGTCAGGAATGCTACATCAGAAGATAACAATCTGTCCACACAACATGCCCCAGAGACTTCAAGTACACTTCCACATGTCAAAGAACATGCATGTGGGACATGTGCACAACCCAGACACTGTCCGTGTTATGGAATATAGATCACATGCATGGGAAGAAGTGCATATCACTGGCCACCCACATGAGTGGATGGTGAATATAATACCCACCCATGGGGACCACTCCAGGGACTACACCCCTGAGCCACACTGGAGACTATTGTCATGTGGCCTGATGCCAAGGTATTTCCTTTGCCTAGCCTCGTACAGCCTTCAGACCAGTTCACCTACTACACACCTGTGAAGCAATGAACTGATGCATATCAGTACTGGCAAATGTGTGTGTGTGTGTGTGTGTGTGTGTGTGTGTGTGTGTGTGTGTGTGTGTGTGTGTGTGTGTGTGTGTGTGTGTGTGTGTGTGTGTGTGTGTGTGTGTGTGTGTGTGTGTGTGTGTGTGTGTGTGTGTGTGTGTGTGTGTGTGCGTGTGTGTGCGTGTGTGTGCGTGTGTGTGTGTGTGTGTGGAGATTAATGATTTTGAAGCCATTCACACTCAGTACACCTCCCATTGCCTTAATTTAGCATGCCTGCTGATGTCATTTACCTTGAAATAACACTTTGGCCATGTTTCAGCCATATAAGCTCTGTGGTGCTTGCAATAACTGTGTAATACTGTAGTGTAGCAAACTAATTAGGTAGGAGTTCTGATCCTGATGCTGCCAACTGTGATAATATGTATGTTTCCCTTAAAAAGTGTGTGCGGGTGTATCTTCTTTGGCACCTGCTTTTGTGGACATTCACACTTACTATCCTTCTCTTACACCTCTTTTAGTACTGTTGCTGATGTTACTCACCTTCAAAGATACCTTTGGTCAGCTGTCCAACATGTAAGCTCCATGGCACATGCAATACTTGCGTAACACTATAATAGCAATACATAGTCAGGTAGGGGTTTGAAACCCAGTTCTGGTAAGTATGTGTGTCATCAGTATCCTGTTGGGGTGATTGTGTAATGACAGGATCCATTGCAGTGTGGGTTTTGCTACATCATTATATTGAGGACCTAAGGCTAACAGTTTTCAAACACTGTAGAGGTTGTTGTAGACAATATTCTGCCATAAATGTGTACAGCCATGTGCAATTACTATGTGACAGTATGGATTAGTAAACAATATAGGCAACCATTATAATACCCAGGTACCACTATCCACCCATGGATCATACACAAACATACTTGGCTCTTACTCTCTTACTCCTTTCCTTTCTTACTTTGTCTCTGTCTCTGTCTCGCTCCCCCCCCCCCCTCTGGTGGATGTGGAAAAGTACATCTGTTTTGCATAGGCAGAAGCTTGAGTTTTGTAAGTTATGCTCATGATCAGCTGATGGCCTGTGCACGAATTGCAGTCCCCACTTGATAATTGCATGTGGAACAGCTGTGGTATCATTCCTATAGCCAGTTGCATGGAAACACGCTCCTATAACTAAGCACTTCATGTGGGTGTTTGCCCATTTTCTTCACTTTGAGAAGGACTTCATGTAGGTGTTTGACAAACAGCATCACAGAGGGTAGTTGGAAATACCTCTTACAACATACAATGTGGAGACAGACAAACAAACAGTAGGGGATGTTCCAGACATGGGGACAGAATGTACGTATTGCTGTTCTACACTTGAAGTAATGTTGTTTTAACAGGGTTTGTGTGGATATGACTGTTCTACATGATTTAAAGTCTGGCATGACAGTGTTATGTGGTTGAGGAAACTCTCACCTGTATCTGCAGACTGGCCAGAGTTTAGAGTCTTACATCTGTTGTGTTACTCACACATTTCCTATCTTTAGAAATGCAGTAGCATACTCTGATGATTGCAGTCAGTACATGGCGACATCCATGTGAGTTAGTGACTTCATATTTCTCAGAAGAGATATGTCACAACAAACCCTGTTACACCAGGAATTTTCTCAGTTTATCACAGCAATATGTCAATATTGGCCCTGTATTTGTGCCTCCATCCCCCAAGTCTGTCACCCTTTGTCCATATGTCATGCAGTAAGAGGTGCATATGTATAGTATATCATTATTTACTGGCATCATACCTGATAACAACCCAGTGAGATATCAGACTGATAGACATGTTATGTATAGTAGGACTTATATTTGAGGATAAAACCTGGACATTGTGTTGTAGTCTGTGCAGTAGTGAGGACAGTGTACTTATGGTGATTGTTGACAGAGTGTGTATTGTGAATATGTTACTTGGCCTGTGTACAGACAGTGGTAGATGTCATTGGTCTTGGTCCTGTTCTATCTGATGTTGCATGCTGCTCCAGTTTATGGTACCCTATCAGTGTACATGTTTGTAGGGCCAGACTGACACATGTCCCATATCACAGTCAGGCATCAGACAACACTATGTATTGGGCCAGTATATGTAGGGTTAGTGTGTGAGTGGCACATATGAGGATGGTTTTGTTCACACAGTCCATATACAGTACTATTAATTAAGCTTACCATAATGTGACTGTGTTCAGATTGGTTGTGGGTATGCATTTTCACTGTTACTCCATACTGTTACATGCCTGTAGTGCCTGCAATATTTGCAAGTACATGTGTATTCCCCCATAGGAAACTAGGGTCAGTTTTGTGACAGTCTGCCTGTAGTTTGCAGTGCTTTGTGACATGCCTAGCAGCTCAGTGTATTTTCCTAGTGTGATGTTATGCCACCGTAAGTATTACGTATTTCTGAGAAAAGCAGTGGGATGCTGGAAAGATGTATGTCACTAACTAGTGAGAAGTATGTGGGCTTGGGACCTCTGTTCCTTCAGTTAATATGTGTTAGGACAGACAGGAGTGTGAATGCATCAACTGTGTGAGCCCATCTATTCCAGTATTTTTGTTATATCCCCATTTACATGGCTGTAAACATCTAATTTGTCAGGCTTGGTCAACACGTCTTGCACGAAGGAGTTCTGTGTATACCTCTAGACTAACCAGATTGTGTCAGACTGTCCATGTTTATTGGTCATAGCTCTGCTGTTTCCACATGATCATTTCTGTGATTTGTGTGGTACTTCACTATGATGATCTTATGATGTCTGTCAGTAACTGATGGTGTACATGTCAGTATCTGAAGTGACTTCCCACACAACATGTCTGTTGACACAACCCCTGTTACTGTAGCAACATTCTACATTTATACCTGCAATACTTACATTAAATCCCCATCACTAAGAGGTTGTGACTATTGGTGCTGATGTATGACTCCACTACATGTTATGGGCATATGTTAGATATGTGTGTATATATATATATATATATATATATATATATATATATATATATATATATAATCCACAAACGTTCCAGCACTCTTCATGAATAAAAAATATAACAGCAAATTTCTTTTAACCACTTTATTCGGCAAAATCAGCTCCCAAACGCACAGACCGGTGGCGCGTCATCAGTGTGCATGTAATCACCGCCAAGGCCCGGATTATAACCTTGTGTGCTGCCAAAAATTTAAAGAAACAACACATCTTTAAATGACATTATGTTTAATAGTGTATGTTTGTATATATACTTATATATATACATGCACATAAATATACATGTATATATACACTTGTATATAACTTTAACCCATATATCCCTAAACCCAAAATATATAAAAATTTTTTATATTTATTTTTATTTTTATTTATATTACTAAATATATACTCTGAAAAACAGCAAAATTACCTATATATTAAACATTCTATTTTACACGTCTATAAACTTTGAAGAAATGTATTTTATAGCTATTTTTTAAACCACTTGCCCACATACATATACTATATCCCTTGTGAAAACAACCTAAAGTTACTACCTATATTCACCAATGGTCATTTAATCCAGGCTTAAACAAAGCCCCCAATTGTATTATCCATCTTCTTTCTTTTGTTGTCAATATTTCATGTCTTCTGTAGTCACTGATATTAGGTATATCAACCTTATCTAAACCTATAAAAATAAAATGTGCGGTAGTATGTGATAACCTATGTTTGTATAGAGCACTCCTTGTGCGTTCACATTTTATATCACTAATATGTAGGGCAATTCTCTGTTTAAATAAACAGGAAGTCTGCCCTACATAAAAGGCTCCACATTGACACACTGCCATATATACCAACCAAGTACTATTACAAGTGATGAAATGGCGTATGTCAAAAACTCTTTTAGTGTTAACAGAAGTAAAGGATTTGGTTTTAGCCATAACTTTACAGTATTTACAATGACCACAAAAAGTACTTCCCCCCCAGTGAAACCACCAGTGTCTTTGTTCATACCTCCTTTCTTAAAGGCTGAAAAATATTGGCCTAGATTTTTCCCTCTTCGATATGCATAATGGCAGACTCTATCCACATGCCTACTAAAAAAGCCATCTGATGTTAAGATATGCCAATGTTGAGCCAATATGTTACGAAAATGAAAAGTATTAGTACCATAAGTGGTTATTAACCTAACATATTGGCTATTACCCCTAGGTTCTCTATCTACCAATAATTGAGTCCTATCTACATTGGACGCCTCATTATAGGCCCGTTGAATCTGTCTATTGCCATATCCTCTACTATAGAATCTTTGTTTAAGATCTATTGTTTGTCTTTGGTATCCTGCTTCCGTTGAACAAATTTTCCTAACCCTTAAAAATTGGGACTTAGGTATGTTTTGGATAGTGTGGGGTGGATGGCAACTATTAGCATAGAAATCCATTTTTGGAGTACGGTTTTCTGTATAGGTCAGTATATATTCTGCCTACTACATCCTTATTAACTTTTACATCCAAAAATTCCACCTCATGCTTGTGTATTCCTCCAATGAATTTGATGTCATACCTGTTGTTATTAATGTATTGTAGAAATAGTTGCCACTTCTCTTCATTACCACCCCACACTACCCAACAGTCGTCCAAATAGCGTCGCCACATTATTAATGAATCCTTAAAAGTTTCCGGAATGGTATATATATATTGTAGTTCTAAATACCCCATGAATAGGTCAGCATAAGTGGGGGCAAATGTTGCCCCCATAGCTGTACCTTTGACCTGTATATACCATTCCTGGTTAAAGGTAAATGTATTATGTTCCAAGACCAACCTTAATATCTTGATAAGAAATTCTTGCTCTTGTATGGAAAATAATCCTGATTGTGACATCCAATAATGTGTAGCCTCAATACCACCTGAATGTGGTATGGAAGTATACAACGACTGTACATCCAATGTACCCAAGTATTGTTCTGGCAAGACTTCCATGTCATCAATTAATGCCAAAAATTGCTGTGTATCCCTTATTCTGGCTGTAACATATGGCAATAGTTTCTTTAACTTGTACTCTAAGTACTCTGAAAGGGGTTCAGTTAATGATCCCCTTCCTGCCACTATTGGGCGTCCTGGAGGATTTATGATATTTTTATGCACTTTGGGAACCATATAGAAGTATTGTGTGTTAGGGTCTGTCACTGTCAACTGCCTCAATGTAAATAAATCTATATGATGAAAATGAAACGATTCCTCTAGAAATCCATCTATTATTGTCTTGTGCTCTTGTATTGGTTCAGAGTCTAACTTCTGATAGAATTCAGTATTCATCAATTGTCTGTTAGCTTCTCTATAATAATGTTCTCTTTCCCAAACCACCACTGCTCCTCCCTTATCAGCCCCTACAATCACAATCTGTGGGTTATTTTTCAAAGACTTCAAAGCTTTTCGCTCATCTTTGTTTAAATTTTGTATACCCGTAGTAAATATTTCAGACTGTTTTAGTTGTAAATCCTTAAGTATTACCTGTTCAAAAGTTCTAACAGTGCTATGATAGGGAGGCATAAATGTGGATTTCTTAAATTTAAAGCCCCTGGGCTCTCCCATACCTATGGAGGAATCTTTGTTAGCATACAAGTATTTTAAATTCAACTGTCTACAAAATTGCTTGACATCATTCACCATATCTAAATGTGAGACAAAAAAAGAAGGTATATATCCAAGGCCTTTATTTAGCACACTGAATTCACTGGAGGAAAATTCAAAATTTGTTAGATTAATAACCAGATTATTAACATCATTAATCACTTCTTGGCTGCAATGTTCCAATGAATCTACTGCTGTAACATGTTGGCTTTGAACTGTTGTAACACTCCTTCGTCGAGTATTGTTACGATGTTTTCTCCCTGCCCTTCTAAAGGGGATTTGTATCGCTTATTAACCGGTGATGTAGATTCTGGACCTTCAGCCATCTCTGCCATTTCAGCCTCTGTGTCTGTATTGGACATGCTGGATGACAAATCTGAGCCACTAGTTTCCACTTCTCTTCGTCTTAAAATAGACTTTACTCTTTTTCTTTTGGGCCTAGGGACCTGTTTGTCTTCATTAAACCTCACTTCTTTTCTTTGTTTTTTCCAAGTATACATTCGTGCTTGTTGAAAATCAGTCACATCCCTCTGGTATTTTTGCTTTTTCCTTTTTGCTAACTCTTTATCATATTTCTCTATATCTGTAAGATATTTGGCATGCAAATTACTATATTCGATGGTCTCGACAAATTTCTGAGTATTATCGAAACTTTGCTCAAGTTTGGTTAATAATGTTGGCAACTGATTTTCATACTGCTCAACTAAGAGTTGAATAAACATTAATGAGGCTGTAGCTTGTATGGACCTCCACTTCCTCATAAAATTATCATCTTGGTTTCCCAAACCTGGTTCCACATATACTCGTAACCCCCTAGGTATTATCTTGGCTGTTAAATACGCCTTTAGTAATTTGCAATGCCATACACAAGATCGTACTCGTTTAGAGGCTTCTGTTAAAGTTATAAAACTATCAACAGCTCCTGCCGGTTTATTAGCTGGAGCTTGAGGAGCTATGTTGTTTATATTAGCCCCTACAAAACATTCACTGTCATCTTTGTCGGCCGTTAAGCCCTTAATATAATTTAAAAAGTCCGTACCTTGTGCCATGCTGAGCTGATATATGAAATTTGCCTTGGTTGTTGTAACACTGTTATATTAGAAAATACTTTGCAGAACATAAATAAAGTGCTTTTAGCTTATGTGGTTTCCTAAGCACAAAACACCATCCTCTGGTTGTCCTCCGTTGTGATAATACTCTCTCCAATATATCCTATACACGTGACGGTTCCAAATAAACCCTTGATGGTCTGTATCACCTTTCACCATAATACGCGTTTCCTTCCTTGTTAAATTCTAGTACACAAACAGAAGTCAAACCCTTGTTTTTACACAAAGCACAGTCTATAAGTTGTCGATTGACTCGTTGCAGTCAAAAACAAGTGCTCAATCCACTATGTACACCTGCAACTCCGTATAAACATTCCCGTTCTGCAAAAAATATAAAAGTCAATGTAATCCACCTTGCTTTGCTTACAAACGGTCCCCAGGCCCTCCTAATATAGAGAATCCTCAGGAAAACAGTACCAGCTCCTCTAACCAAAAGTTCCAAATACGCCCTCAGGTGCGCGGTACCAGTAGCGAGTGCACGGGTCAAAAAATGTATAATCCACAAACGTTCCAGCACTCTTCATGAATAAAAAATATAACAGCAAATTTCTTTTAACCACTTTATTCGGCAAAATCAGCTCCCAAACGCACAGACCGGTGGCCGGTTTCGCTCACAGCGTCATCAGTGTGCATGTAATCACCGCCAAGGCCCGGATTATAACCTTGTGTGCTGCCAAAAATTTAAAGAAACAACACATCTTTAAATAACCTTATGTTTAATAGTGTATGTTTGTATATATACTTATATATATACATGCACAGGAATATACATGTATATATACACATGTATATAACTTTAACCCATATATCCCTAAACCCAAAATATATGAAAAAATTTTTTATATTTATTTTTGTTTTTATGTAATGACAGGATCCATTGCAGTGTGGGTTTTGCTACATCATTATATTGAGGACCTAAGGCTAACAGTTTTCAAACACTGTAGAGGTTGTTGTAGACAATATTCTGCCATAAATGTGTACAGCCATGTGCAATTACTATGCGACAGTATGGATTAGTAAACAATATAGGCAACCATTATAATACCCAGGTACCACTATCCACCCATGGATCATACACAAACATACTTGGCTCTTACTCTCTTACTCCTTTCCTTTCTTACTTTGTCTCTGTCTCTGTCTCTGTCTCTCTCTCTCTCTCTCCCTCTCTGGTGGATGTGGAAAAGTACATCTGTTTTGCATAGGCAGCAGCTTGAGTTTTGTAAGTTATGCTCATGATCAGCTGATGGCCTGTGCACGAATTGCAGTCCCCACTTGATAATTGCATGTGGAACAGCTGTGGTATCATTCCTATAGCCAGTTGCATGGAAACACGCTCCTATAACTAAGCACTTCATGTGGGTGTTTGCCCATTTTCTTCACTTTGAGAAGGACTTCATGTAGGTGTTTGACAAACAGCATCACAGAGGGTAGTTGGAAATACCTCTTACAACATACAATGTGGAGACAGACAAACAAACAGTAGGGGGATGTTCCAGACATGGGGACAGAATGTACGTATTGCTGTTCTACACTTGAAGTAATGTTGTTTTAACAGGGTTTGTGTGGATATGACTGTTCTACATGATTTAAAGTCTGGCATGACAGTGTTATGTGGTTGAGGAAACTCTCACCTGTATCTGCAGACTGGCCAGAGTTTAGAGTCTTACATCTGTTGTGTTACTCACACATTTCCTATCTTTAGAAATGCAGTAGCATACTCTGATGATTGCAGTCAGTACATGGCGACATCCATGTGAGTTAGTGACTTCATATTTCTCAGAAGAGATATGTCACAACAAACCCTGTTACACCAGGAATTTTCTCAGTTTATCACAGCAATATGTCAATATTGGCCCTGTATTTGTGCCTCCATCCCCCAAGTCTGTCACCCTTTGTCCATATGTCATGCAGTAAGAGGTGCATATGTATAGTATATCATTATTTACTGGCATCATACCTGATAACAAGCCAGTGAGATATCAGACTGATAGACATGTTATGTATAGTAGGACTTATATTTGAGGGCAAAACCTGGACATTGTGTTGTAGTCCGTGCAGTAGTGAGGACAGTGTACTTATGGTGATTGTTGACAGAGTGTGTATTGTGAATATGTTACTTGGCCTGTGTACAGACTGTGGTAGATGTCATTGGTCTTGGTCCTGTTCTATCTGATGTTGCATGCTGCTCCAGTTTATGGTACCCTATCAGTGTACATGTTTGTAGGGCCAGACTGACACATGTCCCATATCACAGTCAGGCATCAGACAACACTATGTATTGGGCCAGTATATGTAGGGTTAGTGTGTGAGTGGCACATATGAGGATGGTTTTGTTCACACAGTCCATATACAGTACTATTAATTAAGCTTACCATAATGTGACTGTGTTCAGATTGGTTGTGGGTATGCATTTTCACTGTTACTCCATACTGTTACATGCCTGTAGTGCCTGCAATATTTGCAAGTACATGTGTATTCCCCCATAGGAAACTAGGGTCAGTTTTGTGACAGTCTGCCTGTAGTTTGCAGTGCTTTGTGACATGCCTAGCAGCTCAGTGTATTTTCCTAGTGTGATGTTATGCCACCGTAAGTATTACGTATTTCTGAGAAAAGCAGTGGGATGCTGGAAAGATGTATGTCACTAACTAGTGAGAAGTATGTGGGCTTGGGACCTCTGTTCCTTCAGTTAATATGTGTTAGGACAGACAGGAGTGTGTGAATGCATCAACTGTGTGAGCCCATCTATTCCAGTATTTTTGTTATATCCCCATTTACATGGCTGTAAACATCTAATTTGTCAGGCTTGGTCAACACGTCTTGCACGAAGGAGTTCTGTGTATACCTCTAGACTAACCAGATTGTGTCAGACTGTCCATGTTTATTGGTCATAGCTCTGCTGTTTCCACATGATCATTTCTGTGATTTGTGTGGTACTTCACTATGATGATCTTATGATGTCTGTCAGTAACTGATGGTGTACATGTCAGTATCTGAAGTGACTTCCCACACAACATGTCTGTTGACACAACCCCTGTTACTGTAGCAACATTCTACATTTATACCTGCAATACTTACATTAAATCCCCATCACTAAGAGGTTGTGACTATTGGTGCTGATGTATGACTCCACTACATGTTATGGGCATATGTTAGATATGTGTGTATATATATATATATATATATATATATATATATATATATATATACACATGTATATACATGCATACATATATTTTATATATATATATATATATATATATATATATATATATACATATCTACACACACACACACACACACACACACACACACATATATATACACATATATATATATATATATATATATATATATATATATATATCTATATGGGTCTACTACCAGAGATTAAAATTACACTATTTCAAAATCCGGAAGTAGATGCCCACTAACGCCAGTGCACTTTCACGAAGTGCACTTTCGCGAACACCACTTGAGCAAATGGTTATGGACCTTAGGGTTAGGGCTTGGGTTAAGGATAGTGGATAGTTGCAGGGCTAGCCACTATCCTTAACCCAAGCCCTAACCCTAAGGTCCATGACTACCACACCACAGTCGAGGAAATTGTATGTCCTCCACGCTGCAGTAGTCACGGACCTATGTCCTCCACTGTGGTGCAGTAGTCACAGATCTTAGGGTTAGGGCTTGGGTTAAGGATAGTGGATACCTAGTAGAGCTATCCACTATCCTCAGCCCAAGCCCTAACCCTAAGGTCCACGACTACCGCACCACAGTGGAGGACATTGCCCGTTTGTTCTAGTGGTGTTTCTGAAAGTGCACTTTCGGTGAAGTGCACTTTTGCGTTAGTGCTAGTCGCCACGCAAACAGGCTTAAACCCACCTACTACTGCTTAAAAGTGCTTATTCTTACTTAGCCCTGTGCTAATTTCTTTAAACAAAAAGAAAAAAGGGGTGATAGGAAAGTGGTGAAAAAGGGGGCACACAGAGGGATAAACAATAGGGAAAGTAGCTAGGGATGTGCAGGAGGGTGTAGGGAAGGTCCATAGCTGTCCATTTCTTCTACAGCAACAGCTGTGCATATACACTGAATTTCAAGGTAGATTTGGATGCTCAAACCCCTGAGAGAGGGGTGACGACAACAATAATGTGTTGTGAAGCCAATTAGACCAGATTACATGTGTCCAGTGGACACGTGTGCAAAATGGACAGCTATGTATGGGGTGAAATTTTTGGAGTGGAACAGATTGCCCTTTTATTTAAGGTGAGAGTGGGATGTTGGGGAAGGATATTAGGTATATTTGGGGAGGTAGGTTGGGTAGGAAGACAGAAAAGACAGACAGGACAGCATAAAGTGCCGGTATATGACACATGTGGGGGGGTAAACACCTTGGATGGGGAGGGGTGTTTGGAAATCAGAAGCCCATGAGCCTTCAAATGGAAACAGTGGGACTGAGGTCCCCACCCATGGGCAGTCACCACTGCACCTTCATGGCCCCGAAGGTGACTGTGCTGGGGGCTGAGCAGGAGGGGCAGGCTGACCCTCTAAATGCACCACGCAGCCCTCAAGCTGGTGTAGTAGATATCCAAATTCCCTTCGGAGCTTGCTACGCACCAATCCCCAGACCTGACTTCGGGTGACAGGATCCTGTCCGTACCTGCTACCAGGGGGGGGTGAGCCCCATCCCCCTGAGGTGGTTCCACCTGAAGGTGGTGCAGAACAAGTGGATGAGGAGGTCCCAGGGTGGGTCCCAGACATGCTGGGGCCAGGTGCCACAGCCAGATGAGGTGGGAGAGTTGGGTCCTCTGGGACCAGCCTGCCCTAATGTGCTATGGTGTTGCAGTTTTAAAACATATATGAGTTAGTAATAGTCAACAAAATCCAGGATTAGTTATAACAGCATGCATAGATATTCCCATTAACCCAAAACACCAGATTTGGAACAGTTGCATAGCAAACAGAACACATGCATATATGGAACCACAGTGACCATTACAATGGCATTCAGGTTACATTGATAGCAACAGGCCACCAATGATAGTATTTCAACATGGAACATTAATAGAAACACATTTGAATATTTCACTTTAAAACGTATTAAACCAAGTAACTGATAAAACTAAAAATAATAAACTCAGTGATAAACCAAACTGTGCTTTAATTGTATTTTTACTGAATTTCTGCATTAAAGCACAGTTTGCTTTATCACCGAGTTTATTATTTTTACATTTGAATATTTGTTGAACAATAGAACATATGTCCCAACAGTAGGCTTGGTGTAAACATACCCATCGATTTGTGTATTTAGATTATTGTTGCAGATATGGTGGGCGGGAGAGAGAGAGATGTCAATTAACAACTTATATATCCTTGTAGTACTCACAACTTTAATGATCATTGCTCTATTCATTAAGGTGCAGGTATTATTACAATACCTTATGGCCTTGGTTTGGCCAGCGGTATGCTTGTAAACAAGTGTATACTTCAACTGTCTTATAGCTAAATTCTACATCTCTTACCTGGTAGACCTGTGGAGGGAATGTTTGTTAACACTACCTGACTGTTTCTACACATATTCCCAAACTCCAAGTTAATATTATACACATACCTCTCAATCTCTTAATGCACACACTCTGGGCAAAGCTTGACAACATGGGGGTACAAATAGGGACATGTTTTGAATACTGCTGTCATAAACTTGGAGAGTTGCTAGAGTGACAGGATTTGTTTTAATATACATTTTCTGAAAGTTTTGAGGTCTGAAAATCAAATGTATGTCATTATTTAGTGACTAGAATTCTGAGATCATCCCACTGATTTGCCAGGGGGACAGAGGAACAGGCAGAAAATATGAGCCAATTATCTGGACATTCTGAAAAATCTGTACAGCTGAGAGGTATGATTACGTATACAGCTGACTACCACTCCCAGGATTTGAACCATGGCTGTGTCTGCTAAAAATACAACAATTTAAGTTGCAGCAGAGTGTGCTATTTGGATATTGTTGTCTATTCCTTTGGTGTTTTCTGTCTAAATCTCTCTTGGTTGTACAATCTGATCTGGTACTTAGAACAGTTTTATACAGACATTCCCTGACTTTTTTATGTAGCACAGTGTGGGTAACAGTGGTCAACACAACATTACTATTCAGAGAATGCAACAATAAATGCCATACAATACCCGAGTAAATACATCCAGTCCAGGATTTAGAGCTTTATTGCCAGGCAGTTACAGTTTTATTTAAATATGACCTATATGGGATGATTACTGTCATATTGTCTAGTTCATTCAGTACAACCCATACACAGTGTTTATACTGCCAGGTGACTTTCTACTACTTTAGATTTATTTGGTATGACGTTTACAAGCAGGATTGTTACTCACTAGCCTTGCAATGCAGCCTTTGCAGCCTACTAGTGTGGGCTTCCTGATTTACAGCCCACTCAGCTACAGCTGTAAGGGAAATAGAAAAATATTTAGGCATACCTATCCATCATATACACAGGCTGGATATTAGTAAACAGTTATTAGT
>NC_056731.1:1700842488-1700867488 GCF_019279795.1 Protopterus annectens
GGATCCGCCACATAACACAAGCACTCAGGTCACTACAAGGCAAGTACAAATATGACTCAGTCATTGTCCATGCTGGTGTGAATGACCTGAGACGTGCCTCCCTGGACTACATGAAAAGAGACATAAAGGAGCTCTCTGAGCATGTAGCCCAGGCCGGTATGACCCTGACCTTGAGTAGCATCTTACCCTCACCAAGAATGATGCCACAATATGAAGACAAGATGATCAATTTCAACAATTGGCTTAAGTACTGGTGTCATTCAAAGGGGATCCAATGCCTGTCAGCTTGGGATGATATGCTCGACAAGCCACGATGCTTCACTAGGGACGGCTTGCACCTGTCACCCCTGGGCTTTTGAATATTGGCAAAGGCTCTTGCTACGCCCATAGTGCCTTTTTTAGGCAAAGGCTCAAAAGACAAACCCACCTTCATAGGTATCACAAGGGATAAGAAACTAAGAGTAATGCTACTCAATGCCAGAAGTCTAAACCTCAAGATGCACTTTTCGAAACTCTCCTTAGCATGGAGAACATCGATATCTGTGCAGTAACAGAAACCTGGTTCAGGGCTCCCAAGAGCACCCCAGCACTACCAGGCTATACCTCATACCATGCTTTTCGGCCCCAAAACTTGGACTGAACCACAAAAGGAGGGGGAGTATCGATATTCATCAAAGATACCCACACCTCCAGGTTGGTGGCAAAGCACAAAGCATCAGAGACTATCCATGTGCAACTAACAGTGGGTAAAACTGCCTTCCAGTTTATAGCCTGCTACAGACCACCCTCCCAAACCCAGGAAACCCACTCGGCCTTTCTGAGAACACTGGAAAATATGAAGGTCTCTCCAAACACCATTATATTGGGTGACTTCAACTACCCAAACATAGACTGGGAGCATTACTCTAGCTCCAACACCCTAACCCAAAGGTTCCTAGAATTTATAAACTCAAATGCTATGGAACAACTTGTTACCACTCCCACAAGAGGGGAAAACATACTGGACCTGATCATCACCAACATTGGGACTCTATGCTCCAGGCCAGAAGTGTATCCCTCACTGGTAAGATCAGACCATAAACTAATCACACTGGATATTCATATCCCGACCCCACCCCCTGCCCAGAAAACCACAGTGAAAAACTTCTCTAAAGCAAATTTCACACTCCTCAAAACCGAGGTGGAATCCTTCAAAGCCCCCAGGCCTGTGGAAAATACGGCCCAGACCGCAGAATCCTTTATAAACGCATTCTATGAACACCTTCAGGAATGCATGGATTATGTGATCCCAAATAAAACCAAGACCCAATCCTCCAAAGGCAGACGTCCTGTCTGGTGGACCCCAGCCATAAACAAACTATACAATAGAAGGAGGAAGCTACTAAATGATAGAGCAAAATCCCAAAAAGGGAAGGCATCACTGATCAGTATTAGCAAAAAACTACGGGCACTCATAAAATTGTCTAAGGCCAGCTTCGAGAGAAAAATTGCACAGGACACTAAGGATAATCACAAGGCTTTCTTTAGTTATGTTAGGAACCTGGGTGGTAATTCCCAGATATGCTCAGAATTAGTCCAAAATGACAAAAAATACACTGAACGCACAGACATTGCCAACAGCCTAGCTGACAGGTTCAGCGCAAACCACCCCCTCCCCACCAAAAGAGCAAATGTCTATCCCAGCAGAGTGCTGCCCCCTGACATCTCAGATGCTCAGGTAAAAGCCGCCCTCTCCAAATAAAAAAACACAGCATCAATGGGACCAGACGGTGTCCCGGGCTGCGTCCTACATGAACTCCAAGAAGAGCTAAACCCAAACATAAAACTACTGTTCAGTCTCAGCCTTACTACAGGATATTTGCTCAAAGAGTGGCGTACAGCAACAGTGGTCCCTCTCCATAAAGGTGGTGCCTCAACGGATCCTGGAAACTATCGCCCCATAAGCCTGACTAGCTTGGTCTGCAAAGCTATGGAAAGGATCATCATGGACCTCATAAATAAAGATATTGGGGACCTACAGACACTGGATCCTACCCAGTTCGGCTTTGTTAAGGGCAGATCCTGCCTCTTAAATCTGGTTGATTTCTTTGAAACAGTCACCAAGGCCATTGATGAGGGGAAGGTGGTCCACACAGCCTACCTGGACCTCACAAAAGCCTTCGATACAATACCCCACTCGGGCATTATAGATAAGCTCACCAGCTTAAATATAAACCCCTATGTCACTAGATGGATTGCAAACTGGCTCAAGGACAGAACCCACATGGTTAGAATTGCTGGAGCCATGTCAGACTGCAAACCAGTTACAAGTGGTGTCCCACAAGGCTCTGTCCTGGGACCTCTCTTGTTCGGTATATATTTCTCGGAGGTACAGGCCAACATGGAAGGACTGTGGCTGAGCAAGTTCACAGATGACTGCAAACTGGGTGCCATAATCGACTCTCCAGCTGACACAAGCATCCTCCAAAAGGGCCTCATAGAAACAGACAACTGGTGCCAGAGCCATGGCCTCAAGCTAAATGCCAAAAGTGTATAGTCATCCCTTTGGCAAAAACAAAGTGCCCACAAATTACCACATAGGTGGTAATCCATTAAGTACAGAAGAAGTAATTAGGGACCTGGGGACCCAAGTTGATAGCAATCTCTCATTTGACAACCACGTGGCCAAAGTGGTTAGAAAAACATTTTATATAGCCCACCTAATCATGAAGGGATTCACATCTAGATCAGGGGAGGTCATTGTGCCTCTTTACTCATCCCTCATCAGGCCCATAATTGAGTACAATGCCCCTTTTGGGATGTACCTTACCAGACACCTGCAGCAACTGGAAAGACCCCAAAAGTACCTCACCAAGAGGATCAAAGGGCTCAAACAGATGCCATATGCTGCCCGGTTAAAGAAACTCCAGCTCTACTCAATGGCATACCACCTGTTCAGAGGCAATCTGTGCCTGACGTATAAATCCATGTCCAACCCGGAATTAATGGGCATGCTGCACCTCAGAAAATCCAAATCCCATCGAGCTACGTGCTCGAGAGACTTGAACCTCAGCACTGAAATAAATAGGACATGCTGGAGGGACAGATTCATAACCCAGAGGCTCCCTTCACTCTGGAATAAAATCCCAGTCCAGGTTAAGCAGAGTCTCTCATTGACTCTCTTCAAGAGGAATCTTGATGAGTGGATGGGAGATCGTAGGTTTACCCCAGGTATCACTTCTGTGTCACTGTTAGACAGAGGCACAGTATACTAACCTCGAAAAAGGGTATAGCAAAATAAATTTAAAATGGGTGGCGAAAGCCAAACACATTCTGGCTAGACTTATAAATGCCCTAGGGCAGATAGCCTAGTATGAACCTATGAATCTATGAACCTATGAAGCAACTATGAAGCATTAAGCAGAATAACTATTTCATATCAAAAATCTAAAACAATATGTATATGCTAACAATAAAAACTACACACCAAATAAGCAACTAACCAACTAGGCCACTTTTTCTAAATGAAATAATGCCTTCCAGTGTGAGTTATGTGGGAAACAGTGCCTTACAGCAGTGGAGAGTCCTTATGTCTGTGGTGTCGAGCTTCACAACACCTGTAGGAAGTCTGTTACTTCCCCAATATGCCCTGTGTAATGCATGGTAATGTCATGCAAGTAATGTTTCTAAAGCATGTACAGTAAAGGCTTGGGAAACATATGCATATTGAACCTTACAACAGGCAAAAAAGTAAATTAGGACCATGTGCCAGTTTAGATAAAAAATTAAAGTAGAACTATGACCCAGTTTAGATAAAAAATTTAAGTAGGACTATGTGTCAGTTTAGATTGAAACAGAGTGCGGCACTAAATAAGGATGTTAACACTGTATTATACTATTATCTTTTGGCATGTAATTAACCTGTCCAGGTATCACATTATAGCCCCAGAGTGAGATAAACATGAGTCAATACTGTTCTGCCACTTTATGAAGGCTATTTTGGAATGTCCATCACTGTGCCGCAGGTTTGACCCTTGTAGTGTGTAGAATGCACTATGGAGTCAGCTGATAAGTGCAACAGACATCCCTAATGGCAATTTTCCCATATTGTGAAATGACCACAGGCAACAAATACACTACCTTGAGGGGTTATACTAGAAAATCTGCGGTGGTGGTGCTGCGGTAGCATTGTCACCTCACCGTTAGAAGTTGCCTGTTCAATTCTCAGTTAGAGCGTCTTCTGTGTGGCGACATGCGTGAACGGGCATTCCTTCGTTGAAGGTTGTGCGTTAGGCCCGGCAAGCCAGTACGTAAAACTCTACTGCCAATCATTAGTGGACTGGAGTTCCACTGTGGTGACCCCTAACCGGGAAAAGCCGAAAGACACAAGAAGGGTTATACCAGAAAGAAGAGAGGAAGTCCCTGAATGATTACAAAAATATTCTTACATGTCTTGCATCTGCTTGCTTAGCTGTTACATACAAAATGTACCTTTATATCTACACTGATTATCTACAATACAATTATTATGCAAATAATAAAGAGCTATGAGGCATTTGTTATTACTTACCTATAGAAATGTATACACCATGTACATTTAATGATTGGTGCAGCACATCTTACTGGTGGCATGTGCTAAACAGAGCTATATTTGTTTTGTGAATGTTTCTTTAATAGAATTTCACTTTACAACATCTAATCAAAAATGTTTGAATGCTTCAAGGTGTTTAAATATGTACAGGATGGTGTTTATGGGTGATAGAAAGTGTTCCAGTGTGTGTGAAAAATAATGTTTCTTCACTGCACATAAATTAATTTGTGCCATTAACTTATACTTTCTCTTTACAGTCTATGTGTTTTGTTCAATATCAGAATTCAGTTGGGAGAGTAAAAATCTCCTTTTTTCTACTAATGTGTGGTCTTTAAGTTGGTTTATCTCTCTCTCTCTCTCTTTATATATATATATATATATATATATATATATATATATATATGCCTATCTATATGTAAAATAAATCTATATATATATATATATATATATATATATATATATATATATATATATATCTATATATATATATATATATATATATATAGATAGATAGATAGATAGATACGTAGTGGGGGTGAAATAGAGTTCAAAATTAAGTGTTTTGCATTTCTTACATGTGTACCTTAGTATAACTTGCTAGTTTGCTGACATCATCATGGGACTCTGGGCTACTTTCTGAAGCCAAATGCATCATATTCTTGCATTTAAAAATGGCTGCACCCTGTGATGCTGTAGCTGCTTCAGATCATCTGGAAAATGTGGATTATTTGTCCTTGTTTTGCACCTAAAACAATGAAAAGTCCAGAATTAGGGGAAGTACTAAAGGTAAACTAAGTTATAGTAGAGAGGAACTCCTAGAAATTCAATCTTCAAGCAAGCTGTGCTGAAGGTTTTATCAGCTGCTGTCTGCAAGGCCTGTAAGGCCGACTACACTCCAGGAACTCCAGGAACTCTGAGAACAAGGAATTATACTCAATCATGGCCCAAGATGTCTTGCACAAGCAGAGCTAACTTTTAATACATCTAAAAGGAGGAGAATAAGGAAAAGATGTGAAAGACTGAGGAAAAGAGGAACAAGAGCAGGAATATCTGCAAGGTTAAAGGCCAAACCACAGAGGCTTGCACTTCCATCTATGTTACTGGCCAGTGTTCGCTCCCTGAAAACCAAGATGGACTACATAAGGCTAGAACTAACTACAAATAATAAGGTGAGAAATAGGTGTGTGCTGATGTTTACAGAGACTTGGTTAAACTCTAATATCAGTGAAAGTGTTATACATGTGGAAAGGCTGACATTATTCAGAGCTGACAGGAATCATATCCTTAGTGGCAAATCCAGAGGAGGGGTCTCTGTATATATGTCAATAACAGATGGTGTACCAACTGTGAGGCAATTACCACTCATTGCTCAGAAAACATCAATGTCATGATGCTAAGATGTAGACCCTTCTACTTGCCAAGGGAGTTTAATGGTGTGAGCAACACAACTGTTTATATTCCTCCAAGTGCCAGCACCAATGAGGCACTGGCCACACTTCATCAGGCAATCAATGAGCTGCAGAATCATAATCCAGAATTCGCTCACATAATAGCTGGTGACTTCAACCAAGCAAACCTGAAGTCACTTCTAACTATCTGTCACCAAAATGTGGTCTTCACCACTATGGGAGAGAAAACACCGGACAGGGTATATACCAACATCAAGCTGGCTTATAGGGGGGTGCAGCACCCACACTTGGGAAACTCAGCCCATCTGGCCATCATGCTAATCCCTGCATATAAACCACTATTAATAAGAGACATACCAACTAAGAAGCAAACAAGAATATGGCCAGAGGGAGTGGTCTCAGCACTCCAGGACTATTTTGAGAACATGGACTGGAACATGTTTAAGGTCACTGCTATGGAGAACCAAATCATCAATCTAGATGAGAACACAAAATCTGTGATGGTATACATATCCAAATGTGTGGGTGATGTGACAGCCATCAAAACCATCACCATAAGAGCCAACCAAAATTGCTGGTTAACAAGTGAACTAATGAGCTCCTAAGAGCATGCAATGCTGCCGTTAAGAAGGGAGACAAGGATGCCCTGAGAAAGACAAGATTGAATCTAAACAGAGAAATAAACCAGGCCAAGTGTGCCTATGGCAAAAAAATCTCAGACCTAAGAGACTCCAGATGTCTGTGGCAGAAGTTACGATCCTTGACAAACTAAAGGCTGGTATCCACCAAATGTGATGATAACACTGAATTACTAAATGAGCTGAACACCTACTTCAGCAGGTTTGATGAAAGGAATGGCACAAAGGCTATAAAACTCACCACCAGGCAAAATAAGGTAGCTCTCTGTCTCAACCCAGCTGTTGTTCAGAGAACGCTAAAATGAGCAAACCCAAGGAAAGCAGCAGAACCAGACAACATTCAAGATCACAACAATCATACCACTATGCAAAAAGTCTAAGCCAACAAACCTGAATGAGTGTCATCCAGTAGCTTTCACGTCTACAGTAATGAAGTCTTTTGAAAGGCTGGTCAAAGACTATTTAGCAACAAATCTTCCTGCAGAGCTGGACCCAGTCCAATTTGCTTATTGGTCCAATTGCTCCACTGTAGATGCTATCTCAATGGCACTCCACACATTCTTAGCTCATCTGGAAAACAAGAACTGTTGCATCTGACTGCTATTCATTGACTTCAACTCTGCCTTTAACACAGTCATACCACAACATCTGATAGAGAAACTAATTCACATGGGGGTCGGTACTCCTATGTGTAACTGGATTTTGGACTTCCTTATTGACAGACCACAAAGAGTAAGAGTTGGCAATTACACCTTAAAGAGC
Organism: Protopterus annectens; assembly: GCF_019279795.1. Lineage (NCBI taxonomy): Eukaryota > Metazoa > Chordata > Ceratodontiformes > Protopteridae > Protopterus > Protopterus annectens. The sequence goes on from NC_056731.1 coordinate 1,700,849,868, forward strand.
CTTACACTGAGCATGGGAGTCCCTCAAGGATGTGTTCTCAGTCCTCTGCTGTTCACCATGCTGACCCACAACTTCACAGCCAGGTTCAGTTCAAACCACATAATCAAATTTGCAGATGATACTACAGTCATAGGCCTAATCAGCAATGGTGATGAAACAGCATACAGGAAGGAGGTGGGACATCTGATTGTCTGGTGTGACAACAATAACCTGGCTGTAAATGTAAACAAAACCAAAGAGGTAATTGTAGACTTCAGGAAAAAATGGCTGACAAAGCTCCCTCTCACAATCAAGGAAGAAACAATGGAAAGGGTGAATAGTACCAAATTCCTAGGCTTGTACATCGCAGAAGACTTGACATGGTCCATCAATACTAATCACATTGTTAAGAAAGCACAAGAAAGACTCCACTTCCTACGCAAACTGAGGAGAGCACAACTTCCCATCTTCAGTGCTCACAATCTTCTACAGAAGCATCACTGAGAGCATCTTGACAAGCAATATCACAGTATGGTATGGAAACTGCAAAGACATGAATCATAAGGCCCTCCAAAGGGTGGTGAAAGTGGCAGAGAGAATAATGAGGTCCAAACTCCCATCTATACAGGATCTGCACTCTGCACGGTGTCTCCGAAGAGCTTCAAAGATTGCTGAAGACTGTACCCACCCAGCACAGGAGACTGTTCTCCTGCTTGGCTTTGGGCAAACGTTACAGAAGCATATTTTGCAAAATGACTAGATTCATTAACAGCTTTTTTCCTCAGGCTATCAGACTATTAAACTTGAGTAGTAAGGCAAGCCTGTTGGTCACCTCATTAGTGGCCACACAGGCTGAAGGAAATATCTTTTTCCTCAAGTGCAATAACTCTCTACTAGGTTCTCTCACTTGTGCAATAGCTCATTGAATGCTTATTACTTTTGTGCAATAATGAAATACAAGCTAAATTTCTTGCAGTGGACAAAATGATGCCTAGTCTACCACTGCATAAGCCTCTAAGTGCAATATCTACTGTGCAATACTAAGTGTTGCTATAGATAGACATACAAAAATTGTAATTATGTCCTAGTGTTACGTCAATGTTAATGTCATACATAGAGTCTGTAGTTCTGTTTGTGTGTTAATGTTAATGTAATTTCTAGAGTCTACGTAAAACCGAGAAGTACCTGGAACTGGAACAAAAATCCAAGCAAAGAACAAATAACTGATCAGGAAGCCAAAGACCACAGAAAATGAATACAACAATGGTAGAAACCTCTCAAGTTTGCAGTTGTTGTAGAAAGAAACAATCTTTTATTGGTAAAACCGCTGCAATTCATGGTTAAGAGCTTTCATCTAAACATAGACTTCTTCAGAACCATGAAAACCCCTCTAAAAATAAAATTTAAGAACTGAGAGAAGTAAAACCACACACCAAAAACTGTCACTCAACAGAAAGGCTGAACAAAGCCTGGGAAAAATATTAAAGGTTTACACACACCCAAAAACACTTTCAAATTAAACAAAGCAAAAATGGCTAGAAATAAATCTAGAATGTCAAAATATTCCAGAAAGCCATTACAGTTGTAAAATTTTGATCAAACTATGTTGGCTTTTCTTTTAAGTTCACTAGCAATGGAAATATAGTCATTCAATCCAGGTGGATTTGCTGTGTCTAAAGACAGCTGCCAATACATCTCACACTGTTTTCCCAATCTCCAACAAAGGCACCTGCTTCCACTAGTTCAAGCCCCCAAAAAAGTGAAGTACATTGAAATTATAGCATGTACAAGCATAAATTCTACTTGTGTATTCCATCCAATCCATAATAAGCATAATAGAAGCTTTTACTGCAGTTTCTGATGAACAGATCAGGACAGAGTTGACAGCTGAACATTCTGTTTCTTTTCATAATCTTTTAGAGACAGAAGTGCAGGCATTACGAGAGATGAAATATCTTAATTCAGTTGAAATGCATCCAGCCGACAAGGGAGGGGGGATTGTTGTTATGGATAAGACATTTTATTTAGCAGCTTTGGAACAACTTTTAGGTTCATAGGTTCATAGGTTGGTACTAGGCTATCGGCCCTAGGGCCTATACAAGCCTAGCCATAACAATTCCCTGAATATTTCTTCCCACAATATTTACTTCCCTGGACCCCTGTCTAGCAGGGTGACTGACATGATCCCTGGGGTGAATTTCCTATCTCCCATCCAATCATCAAGGTTAATTTTGAAGAGGGCCAAGGAGGCACTCTGCTTGACATGAATGGGCAGTCTATTCCAGAGTATGGGGAGTCTCTGGGTGAGGAACCTATCCCTCCAGCATTTTTTGTTCATTGTGGTGACAAGGTTTAGATCCCTGGAGCGTGTGGGAGCTCAGGGTTTGACATGGCCTTGTATGTTAAGCAGAGATTGCCTCTGAGTAGACGACATGCCACAGAGTATAGCTGGAGTTTTTTTAGATGGTCAACATTTGGCATCTGCTTTAGGCCTGTGATTCTTTTAGTGAGGTATTTCTGCAGCCTTTCCAGCTGTTGCAGATGTCTTGTATATGTTCTTCTAATATGTTTGACATGCTCCAATTAAAGACATTTTGAGTGATGAATGTACTTATCAACAGATTTCTAAGTCCCAGTTGACAGCCATTATTTATAGAGTTTCAGTTTTGCTTTTTAATTTAATGGTGACTAATATAATTACGGAAGATTTGTTCAAGTATTTTTTGGTGGAATTTCTGGTTGTTCCGATACTTTATGGGCTTCCAAAAGTTCATAAAAGTTTATCCCCAACCCTCCCATATGTCCTATATTATCAAGCACAGGCTGGACCACAGAGCCTATGTCTATTTATTTAGAAATATACTTAGACCGGTACTAGGTAATGTCACCTCAGTTCTAAGACACACTAAAGATTTTTTGTAGGATATTTATAGAACGTTTAGTCATTTATCGAATACCAAATATCTTGTTTTTGTTATGCTAGACATTACTTCTTTGTTTACTGTTATTCCAAATACCACAGGTATTGAATATGTTAACTTTTTTTGCAACATGTTAATTTTTCTAATATGAAGGTTGATTTAATTTGTATGCATTGGGAGCTGGTTTTAGAGAACAATGCCTTCATTTTTGCTGAACAGTATTATCTGCAAAAGGTTGGTGTAGCTATGGGCACAGCTTGTGCAAATAACTATCCCAAACTTGTGTTACCATACTGGGAATACAACAAGGTTTTATGTAACAATGAGTTTACCATACATACTGTTTACTATAAATGTTTTGTTGATTATATTTGTTTGCTGTGGAGAAGCACCTGTGAGTCATTACAAAAGTTTATTGAGTTTATGCAGAGTACTACTGAATTTTTAAAGTTTAGTAGTAATTTTTCTTGTGAATCTTTATACTTTTTAGATATAATGATTACCAGAGATGAGCTAGGTAGGTTTAAGATGGATGTATCTAAGAAGTCTTGTAAAAAGAATTGTTATTTATATGAAAGCAGCATGCACCCTAGGCATATTCCTAGGAATGTGCTTAGAGGGCAGGTTTTTCGAATTATGCATCTCCATACAGAAGAAGATTCTTTAGATCAGGGTCTGAAGGAATTAAAGGAAGAATTCCTGAAATGAGGTTACAAGGCCAGAGAGATTGACTCTTGCATATCTAGTGTGAGGTCTGAAAGAGCCAGTAAAGCTAGGCCCTTTTTCTCTGGTGAGCTAGATCCTGCAACTATACCAACCAGAGAACAAGCAGATGGCAGAACAGTTAGGTGTGTTTTACATACTGAAAATCCAAAAGGAACAAGGGCAAGAACCACGATGCAGCACCCGGTAAAAGATACAACTCTTTTAATCAAATTAAGCGCTTTCCGTTTGTTGCAATAAACAAACTTCCTCAGATGAATACAGCAACAAATGGAACAACTTTAAATACAAAGTCAGTTAGTCATTCAATTATTCAATAAAAGCATTTAAAGAAAAACACTCAGTTCAAACAGAACAGGGTTAATTAGAAAAGTAACTAACTTCAATTGAAGTCGGCGACAAGCTCTAACTTACATAAAAAACTATAATTATAATAGAAACATACAGATAGAAATAAAAAAGAAAAATAGTAAAGACTTTCACTTTATAATAAAACAACAGTAAAAACTCTCTCAGAGTATGATTTTTAGTTTTTCGCTTATACTTGCTATAAAGTAACACAATGATAACTGAACTTATATCTATTACTGTGTCTTAAAGTATATTATCTGTTAAGACTCTTAAGCTTAAGAACACTACTGATTGAACAGCCTTCATTCAAACCAGGCACATTATAGGCATTTAACCTGATTTGCCAACTCAACTCTAATTCTTCTAACTTTAGAGGAATCGGAACTCCTCTGGAATTCTGGAAGACTTGGTCAATCACTATAAACTTGAACGTATGATCGAGATGCAATGCGATGTGTTTAGCTAAAGCATTTTCAAGTTTTTGTTTCCTAATAGCATAAATGTGTTCATATATGCGGTCACAAAGCCGCCTCTCTGTTTTACCTATATAAAAGGCAAAACAGGACAGACATGAGCTAAGTAAATCACCATTTTAGAATTACAATTCGCTCGCAACTTCAAGTGGTATTGCTGGTCTTGAACTTTGACTCTATTAGATTCAATAACTACAAGCTTGACATTTATACATGCCAACTGTCCTTATCCTATAAGTTTGATGTTGTTTGAAGAAGGCTTTAGGATTCTTAGCTTTCTTGTATGTAACAATAGGATGGTCACCTAATTTCTGATAGACATTATTATCACTCTTAAATAATGCCCACTTTTTACACAGGACCTGGAAACAGTCCTTGCTATTAAGGTTATAAGTTGTTTTAAAGGTGACACATGGTCTCTCCGATAAATGTGTAACCTTGGGGGCATTCGCAAACTGAACAAGAGGGTTCTCTATCTCATTCTGTGAAATATGTGCTCTGTCCAAAATTGGCTTATAAAAGTGTCCCAAACGTTTAGAAGTCACCTCTTCTATGATCGCATCGAGCATATAGTCAGAGTAACCACGATGTAGGAACATACTTCTCAAATGTCTACATTCAGAATGAAAATCCCTATTTAATGTGGCAATACGGGCTGCCCTGACCAGTTGTCCCTTAACTATAGCTCATTTCTGTTGGAATGGGTGACAACTAGAAAAGTGTAGAAATAAGTTGGAATAAGTAGTCTTTCTGTAGATTTTTGCTGTGTATTTCTGAGTCCTTGGACAATAGAATGTCGAGGTATGCCATGGACTCCATGTGGAAGGAGGAAGTAAACTTCAAAAACTGTGTAGTTTTGTTAAAGTAATCAACCATTGAATCACTGGTAGTTTGATCCCCGTCTACTAAGATGAAAATATCATCCAAATAGCGGGTGTAAAAGATTAACTTGTCCTTGAAGTGACAATTGTTGAAAACAAAGAGATGTTCCCAATGGGCCATGACCATGTTAGCAACACTTGCTCCACAAGGGGAGCCCATGGCTACCCCGACCTTTTGCAGGTAAAAATTACCTCCGAACATGAAAAAGTTGTTTCTTAAAATCAAGTCCAAGAGTTCATAAACAATGTCCAACTCATTTCTAGAACTACCGTGGGTCCTTAACACTTGGTCGACCCAGTCTAAGGCTATATCGTGTGGAATACACGTATAAAGTTCTTTGACATCGATGGTACAAAAGTTATATCTTACGTCAAAATCTATCTTATTTACTTTGCCTAGGAACGTCCAAGATTCTTTACATATCTGAGTGATTTTAACCAGATATTTCTGTAAAATATTATCCACTACTGTCGCACAAGGCTAAGTGGGAGATCCCCGACCATCCACTAGAGGTCGCATGGGGGGGCTGTTTAGGTCCTTGTGTATTTTAGGTATACCAAACAAACAAGGAAATCTGGAGTAAACTGTTGACAAATAGTTGTAGATGTTCTGAGTAATTCTTCCCTCAATATACATTTCCTCTATGGAATCCTTAATATTGTTATAAGCCTTATTAGTTTCTGAGCATGAACTAATTGAGTAAGAGGGACAATCCAGTAAACAGAACATCCTTTAATTGTAGTCAACCCCGTCAAATACAACTAACCCACCTCCCTTGTCCAGTTTACAAAAGCGGATGTCGTGGAGTTTAATAAATTCTAGACATTCCTTTTCTTTTTTTGTGTCCACACTGAAAGTTGAACATTGTTGCATCATTTGGAACCTTTGGCGAATGTCTAATTCACACACAAGTTCAAAAACCTGTAGTGATGGGTGTAAAGGGGGGTTGTAGACACTAGGAATCCTAAAATTGTTACTGTCAAACGTGTAAATACTGCCCATCATAAGATTTAGGTTAAGTTTCCTTATAAATAATTTTAAATCAATAATTGTTTTAACCAAATTTAATTTCTGGGCTGGAACATACGTGTAACCTTTAGACAGTAATTCTACCAATTCAGGTGTAATATCAACTGTAGAAAAATTATACACCCTAAAGTCTCCGTCCTCGTTGTTCAATATAACCGGGGTATTACCAGTAGAGTTGTCAACATCCCCCATTAAATCCTCACCAAGTTTTACATCTGTCAATTCTATTGAACAAAAATCACTGACACTCTCAAAAGATACAGGAGAAACATTTACATTAGACGTGCAAGATGAATAAACAGTTTCTGTTAGACTGTTAACACTCAAATGCCATTCTTCAGCTATCTGGGTTTCTGCTTGTTTCTCTGGTTGAATTGTCCTGTCTGCTGTTTTGGTCTTGTCCCTAAAAAATTAGGGTCATTAGACCTCAAATTATAATGACCAGTTCTGTTGTTGTTCTGTAGAGCCTCAGTCATTCTAAGCTCAGATTGGGGTGTGTCGTCCATACATGCAGCAGAAACAGTTAGAGCGTCAGAGCTTTGAGTTATACTTATGTTAGACGATGGAGCACTATGACATGAAGAATAATGAACTGGTCTGGTTGAACCATGCCAGACCTGTGCAGGTGATGGCTTAGGATACGCAGTCTCTTCTTTATAAGCTTTAATGTCTCTATCTATTTTCTTGATTTTGTTATTTTTAAGTTTTTTAAGATACTGCTCAATACTTGAAAAGATCCTAGTATAGTCATATTTATAACAGAGGAACTCAGAATCTAATCTGATGAGTTCATCCAGTTCTGACACTTGTTTGCTTAATGATTCCACCAGCAAAGAATAATGTTTGATCATCAGGTCAAGTAGTTCAAAACCCTGACGGTCAAACAAAGCAAGTAAATCTTTATGGAATGGTGAATTACCAGCTAACCCAGTGGGGTATTGGTAATGTCTTAACCCTTTAGGAACAATTTTAAATTTGAGACATTCCTGAAAATAGGAAATCTCCAACTGAGTCTTCTTTAATTTAATTAGTAAGTTATCCAAGTTTTTAAGATTAACTGAAATGTTAACCTGCTCACCTTCATTAATAGTGTTCTGTTGCATTGTTCGATTGTCTAATGGTGAAAAAATAAAATTGTCAGCCAACCAATTGTTGATGTTGAAAACTGAACAGTTAGTTACCATATCAAGAGCTTGTATTGGAACAGCCGTTGCACCTAAAACGGTGAATCCAGATGGAAAAACAGTTGCATTGACCAAAACGGCTGGAGCTTCATTAGCTCTGTGTAAAACATCCAAGCAATCATTTGTGCACAAAGGTAGCTGTCGATTAAATAAAGAAGGTGTTTCACATACTCTAATGATATTAATCTGGTCTTCGATATAATGAGGAGAAACTGGGGTATACTTCGAAGTTGTCCTGACCTGACTAATTTGATAGGCAATCAGCCTAAGTTTTGTTTCAGGAATAATCTCTCTGTCAAGAGACAACCTTGTTATAGGAATGCTGTAAAACAACACATTCCCCATCTTCTGCACGTTGATGTATGTTTCCCCTGTTTGAATTGCAAGGCTTGCAGATTTATTTATTCTAAGTATACCTTTAGACATCCTACTCTACAATATGAGGTAGAATTTTCTCTGTATGTAGATTACAGGACTGCGGATGTGATATATTATGCTTTCTGTGAATGCTGTTATGAATTCTATATTGGAAAAACAAACTGCTGTTTGAAGGACAGGATTTTAGAACACTTCAGAGACATTAGACATAATAAGACCAGCAATGCCCTAGCAATACATTTTTTTGCCTTAGGACAACAACATACCTTTAAGATTTTTGTTTTGGAGGTTGTGACGTTAGGTACGAGAGGTGGTGATTTGAGAAACAAAACTGAAGTGAGAGAACAGAGCTGGATCCTAGAGTTACAGTCTTATAGATTTTCTGGGTTACATGAAATAATTTCCCTTAAACCAGCTCTAAAGGCAAACTCATTAGTTTTTCATTATTATTATTTTCATTTTTGAATGAATACATGATATTTTAATGAAATGTGTTTATAGGAATGTGTTCTTGTATACCTTTTATATATATATATATATATATATATATATATCTATATGGGTCTAGGACACATGCTCAACTAGCATATGTCCGAATCACAAAACATCGAACACACATACACGAAAGCGCTTCACATCGAAAAGCGCTTCCGTGTATGTGTAGTTCAAAAAAAAAATCTATGTTTCTGCATGGGGGCTTCGCTTAGTTAGTTGGACTTGGAATAGCTCTAGGAAGTTATATTGTTTGACCAATCTTGAGATCTATTTGTCTTTAATGAAGATGGTTACACCTTCGCCTTTAGTTCTTTAATGCTCATTTTGAGATCTGAACATGTGGAAGGCATTGTAGCCTTGCATGGCCAGGGTTCTCTCTGCAGCCTTGAACTATATCTTTGTAACTGCACAGACATAGGAACCTTCCAAGGTAAGGAGTGCTTCCAGGGGGTGCAGTATCTGATTTAGACTTCTAGTATTAAGCAGAATAACCTTGAGTTTGTCTCTATGGATTTTTTTTACATCAGTAATTTTGTTGTTATGTCATTTCCTAAAAAAGGCACTATGGGGGAGGCAAGTACCTTTGCCAGTAACTGAAAGCCAAGAGGCAATAGATGAAGACCATCTTTGGCAAATCAGCATGAGCTGTCGACTATATCCTCCCAGGCTGACAAATACAAGTTCCCCCTGGACTGACACCATATGCTAAGCCAATTGTTGAAGCCAATCATTTTTGTTTATATTGAGGCATCATCCTGGGTGAAAGTAGAGTGCTGCTTAGGGTTAGGGACATACCTGCCTGGGACACATAATCTGAGAGCTCAGTTATGTCTCTCTTCATATATTCAAGTGAGGTACATCTCAAGTCATTCACTCCAATGAGGACTACGACAGACTCATAATGGTACTTGTTGTTGAGAGACTTGAGTGCGTGCGTGATCTGACAGATCCTGGCACCTGAGAGTGAGCCAAGTACGACTTTCTGTACAATTAGGGACTGGACAGCTGAGAAGTAGGATATTGACTTGTTTCATAAAAATCACACTAGTCTTGCAAAGCCAGTATAATGATTTAACACAGCATTCAGTCATTTGCATATACAGACAGCTCCTGTACCCAGCAATTATAGCTATTTTGTTAACTGAACATGCTTTGCATCAACATGGATTTTCTGAATAATAAAAAATAAAAAGCTCACGTTTCTGGTATTTTTGACTAATTTTAATCCTCTGGGATTAACAAAACAAGCAAATTTCTAAATATGGGACAGGGCAAAAATAGGAGGCAAAATCAGAGACAGTTGAATGGTATAATACTGGCCTGCTTCACAAAACTCACATTAGTCCTGCAAAGTCAGAATAAAGATTAAACAACAGAACTCAAGACATTTTCATATACAGACAGCCCATACACCCAGCAATGAGTGTCACTTTTTAATAAAATTTTGCATCAACATGCATTTTCTGAACAATAAGTAACATGAAAATCTAATGATTAATATTATTGACTGACTTGGATCCTTAATAATTTACCAGCAAATTAAATATTTATTAAAAGATACCTCGAAAACCAGCGCTGCAATAAAACAAACTTCACCAAAAGAAGCAGCCACACCAGTCCTGTAGTTTCAGCAATAAGGCTCACAATCAGGCGAAAATCAACCAGGTTTATTAACGTGTCAAAATTATAGCAGCAATACACTCCACACACGTTTTCGTCAGTTTGAAGACTTCATCAGATACAACAAATGCTTCATGTCACAGGTATAAATACTAATAGCTAATCACCAATTAATGAATTAACAAGTCATTAATTAAACTTTAAAACAACAGACCACATAAAATCCCCCATTCCAACAAATGAAATTGCCAATACAATAGGTATAACTAATACATCTTCAACTACAAAAGCACTAAACCAAAAACATAAATACATACCTATATTCATTTACTAATATAAATCTAAAAAATTGTTACAAATAAACATGTAAAAGCAACTTAAATACTTAAAATAGATGTAAATCACCTTAGTATTTAAATATAATGTGCCTTAATTTTTAAAAAAGGAACAATAGAAATAGATTCGTTGAGACCGGGGGGTCTATTGGCCTCCAACAAAATCTGCCAATAAGTTTCTTTATGTGCCAAGTGCCTCCCAAGGCCCCCCCCTAATATCTTTAGGGACCACTTCCAGGACAAAAAACAGAAACTTAGCATTGTTACATGTAGTAGTATGCTTGTACAAAGCACTGGTAGTTTTGCACCTAGAGATATCATAAATGTGCTCATAAATACGCCTGGAAAACAACCTTTCGGTTTTACCAACGTAAAACGCTGGACATTGTTGGCATATAGCCAAATATACCAAGCCAGCAGTTTTACAATTTATTAAAAGATGTAACAGGGCAAGTCATTATTTTCTTTCAGCTGTTCCCTTCAGGGGTCGCTACAGCGGATCATCTGCTTCTATTTCTTCCTGTCCTCTGCATCTTGCTCTTTCACACCAACCACCTGCATGTCCTCTCTCACCACATCCATAAACCTTATCTTAGGCTTTCCTCTTTTCCTGTTACCTGGTAGCTTCATCCTTAGCATCTTTTTCCCAATATATTCAGCATCCCTCCTCAGCACATGTCCAAACCAATGTAATCTTGCCTCTCTGGCTTTGTCTTCAAACCTTTCAACCTGGGCTGACCCTCTAACATACTTATTCCTGATCCTGTCCACCCTCGTCACACCCAGTGCAAATCTTAACATCTTTAAACAGGGCAAATATATGAGGAGAAATAAGGGACAATTACCAATGTGTTTCAGAAAAATCACATTAGTCCTGCAAAGCCAGAGAAATGTTGAAACAATGGTGGTCAGTAATTTGCATATACAGAAATCTCCTGTACCAAGCAAAAAAAAAAAAAAAAAGTTGTGATGCTTCCAGATACATATGAGCCAAAATGAAATAAAAGTAACTTTTCATATGAGTTGCACTCTGAACATAGTTAATCCCTTCATAAAATTTGGAACTGAAATCACAGACAGCTTTACCCATGTGATCGTAGCACACCAGCCATGAGTAAATACTATGATACCCATATCTAGTTGTAGCTTATTGCTAATATATATATATATATATATATATATATATATATATATATATATATATATGTGTGTGTGTGTATATATATATATATATATATATATATATATATATATATATATATATATATATATATATATATATATATATATATATGTGTGTGTGTGTGTGTGTGTGCATGTCTTTTTATTTTATGTAAACAAAATATTTAATTTTTAAAGTTTCAAGTTCTACATTCAAAGAACTAAAGAAAGGATATAAACTGTCAGAGCCTGTTATAAATGGACACTGAGGTAAGCTAAGAATGAAAGTAGCATTTCAATACAATTTTAATAATGTGTAAGAAACAGATACTTTTGACTATAAGTTTGGTTAATTATTCACATTTAAATGGAATCATTTTTATTAGTTACTTGATTATTACTTGCTAAACTTGGCCAGTGAGCCATTGTTCATTTAAGGATAAAGGCAACTGTTCAAAAGTGCAACATTTTGCATTGTTAGACACAAATTCAACACTGTGAGGACTAATATGAACCAGTGATGTTTTACATTTCTGAAAGTCACAGTATTTATAAAACATCTGCAAAAAGCTATCTCTGGTTCATTTAAGTGACTGCAATCAATAAAGCACTTAAGTAAGTTGATTTCCATTTATTTTTTATTATATTTTTCTCTACCATTCCACAAGTGGTACTCAAAAGCAATTGTTATGTTTAATTGTACCCACTGATTGGGTGCATTAGGCGTTTGCAGCTCATTATCATTTTCAGTTTCAGAAACCGTGCCTAAAGTTTTAAAATATGTGCTCTCCTTTTCCAATATTTAATCTCTGGTAATACACTTGCTCTGCCCCAGTAAAAAAAAGTCTTACAAAACTCATGAATTCTATGAATAACACTACAATATAATTTAACTAGGCTTGTTTTGATTTTTCATACATCTTGAATTATTTCCAAAACATATTGTTTATTATCCACATTTGAACCTGCTCTTATTGATATTAAAAAAGCATATTTAGGCTATATTACCACATCCTTTTCCCACAACAGATTGCTATCCGTCAGTCACAGCTAGGGACTTTTGTCCAGATCTTTCACTGCACATGATAGTTCAACACAAAGCACAGTTGTGTACACTTACCAGAAATATAGATGTTCGAGTGTATTCACTATTGCAGTGATCACGTCTGGGTTATCCCTGCCAGAGTAGCCCTTGGCTGGCCTCAATACCAGATACTTAGTATTTCTGTGTCGGTTGCTGTCGCTTCAGGGCTGATGTCAGGCTGTCAGTAGTATAAAGTAAGGCAGCTGATGCCATTACATCAATTTTTCTTGCCCTAACCTGTCAGGAGCCCCCAAGTAGGAGCCAGGGTCTGGTGGAAGAACCCCACCAGTGGAAAATAAATACCAATATGTCCCTTGTAATGAAAAAGAAGAAAGGGGAATGGGGGGAGAGAAACCAGGACTACATTTATTGTAAGTGTACACAACTGTGCTATGTTCTTCATGTTTCACTGTTGCGATCATCACATTTGGGTTGATTCCCAAAGCTGAGGAAATGGGTGGAGGCAGTTAAGGAAACCAGGGGCTGGCCAGGATGCCCTGCAAGACTACAGAGGCAAATCTTGCCCTGGATTTGGAGAAGAGAGGCAAGTGATAATGCTTGGTAAAAGTGTGAACAGATGTCCAGGTGGCAGCCTCCAGGATGTTTTTGGTGGGGACTCCTCTGAGGAAAGCTGCAGAGATGGAGGCTGCTCATGTGGAGTCTGTCCTGACCCTCTTGGGGGGAGGCTTTCCATGTTGTTTGTAGCAGAAATAGATGCAGTGTGCTATTCATTTGGAGATGGTTTGTTTGGAGATGTCTTTGCCTTCTGCCCCTGTAGCAAAGCTAACCAGCAATTGATCAGACTTTGTGAAGGATTTAGTCCTGCCTAGATTGAATCTGAGCTGTCTGTGCACATCTAGAGAGTGAAGAATCCTTTCCCCCTTGTTCTGGGGTTTAAGAAAAAAGGTGGGCAAATGAATGGATTGGTAGAGAGCCACACTGGACACCACCTTGGGCATGAAGGATGAATTAGTTCTGAGGGATACCCTGTCAGGATGGAAGATGATGAAGGGTTACACAGCCATGAGCGCTTGCAGCGCAGAGACTCTTCTAGCTGAAGTGATGGCCAGAAGGAATGCTGTCTTCCAGGAGAGAAATTTTAGCTCTGCAGAAGAAGCTGGCTCAAAAGGGGGGGGGGGGGTGGGTGAGCTTTTCCAATACAAAGTTAAGGTCCCAAGCTGGTGTTGGTGCCCTTCTGGGTAGCCTCAAGTTGCTAGCCCCTCTAAGGAACTGTTTGATCAAAGGGTGTGAGAAAAGGGGTTGCTCAGTGGCAAAATGAGCAGAAATAGCAGAGGCATTCATTTTTTTAGAGGAGAAAGAGAGATCACTGTGTAATAGGTCAGCTAAGTAATCCAGGATGAGGGGGAGGGAGGGCTGTTCCGTATTGGCTCCCTTAGCCTGGATCCAGGTACAGAACCTTTTCCATTTGTCAGCATAAGACATTCTGGTGCTAGGGTGTCTGGCCTCATGGATAAAATCTAGAACCTGCTTACTGAGGTTGGCAGATTGGCTTGAGGTTAGGGAATAAGCCAAGCTGCAAAATTTAGTGTCTGCAATTGGGGATGCATTAATTCCCCTTCCTTCTGGGTCAGGAGGTTTGGAATCTGAGGAAGATGCCACGGGGGCAGTGGAGACAGGCTGCGCAGCAAGGGGTACCAGTGCTGCTGGGGCCAGTCTGGAGCTATAAAAATGGTCTTTGGTTTTTTCCTCCTTTATTTTGAGTGGTACCCTGGGGATGAGAAGTAGTGGAGGAAAGGTATAGACTGCTAGATTGACCCAGGGGATGGACAGGGCATCCACTTTCCAAGTCATGCAGTGATGCTCCCTGGTGCAGAATTTGATGAGCTGATGGTTGGTGTGGGAGGCAAAGAGGTTGACCTTTGAGGTGCCCCATTTCTGAGTTATTAGGGTGAGGGTTCTTCTGTTGAGCTGCCACTTGTGTGGGTCCAGAAGATTTCTGCTTAACTGGTCTTCCAGAGAGTTGAGAGAGCCTGGTAGGAACTGCGCTAACAGGTGTAGTTGCATGGCAGATGCTGTGTGCCAAATTGTCATGGCCAGCCTGCATAGTGGGTAGGAGTGAGTCCCTCACTGCTTGTTGATATACCACATCACAGTGGTGTTGTCTGTTTTGATCAGGAGAGCACCTGGAGAGAGAAGGGGCTTGAAAGCTATCAAGGTGTGCTGCATAGCCATTATCTCTTTTTGACTGATGCGCAGAGGGATTTGCTGCAGGCTCCATTGGCCCTGTATGCACCTGTTGTCTATATGTGCACCCCAAGCATTGTCTGATGTATCTGTGGTGAGGATCTGAGTGGTGGGGGGTGGTGAGAAAGGCAGTCCCTTGTTGTGGGAGCATGCTGTTGCCCACCAAATAAAATATTTTCTGAGGCAAGGAATTATAGGTAGAAGAGTTTCCAGGTCTTGAGAGTGTTGACACCACAGGCTTTTTAGGTACCACTGAAGTTTCCTCATATGCAGTCTGGCATATGGAATGTGTAGTATGCAAGATGCCATGAACCCCAGCGCTTGCATGATCTTCCTTTACAGATAGCTGGGGCCTGGTGGCTAGTTGAGAGAAGCAGGCTGTCAGGAAAATGTGTTTCTCTGGTGTAAGGAATGCCATCTGGGATGCTGTGCCCAGGCTTGCTCCCAGGAAGATAATCCTCTGGGTGGGCACCTGTTTGGATTTCATTTCATTGATTGTGTACCCTAGGGAGGTTAATAAGGTCTTTACAAAGGCCACGTGCTTGAGCAGCTTTTCATGGCTGTCTGCATGAATAAGGCAGTCATCTGAGTATGGGTAAATATGAATATTTCTTTGTCTGCAAAAGGCAATGGCTGGGGGCAGACATTTTGTGAAAACTCTGGGAGCAGTAGATAAGCCAAAGGGAAGCACAGAGAACTGAAAGTGTTGAGAGCCTGCCCTGAAATGGAGATATTTCCTGCATGATTCCCTGATAGGAATGTGGAGGTAGGCCTCTTTTAGCTCTAGGGTGGCTAGCCAAGCATCCTTGAAGATCATGGGTAACAGCTACTGGAGGGTGAACATTTTGAATTTTGGGATCACCAGGTAGGTGTTTAGAATGGATAGATCGAGGATGGGGCACCAGGTGCCCTCTTTCCTGGGTACTAGAAAAAGTCTGGAGTAGAAACCTTGGCCTATCTGTTCTGCAGGAACGTGCTCTACTGCACATATAGAGAGCAGAGAAAGGATTTGTTTTTGAGCTTCTGCCCACTGGTTTGGTGGTAGATCTGGGAACCCTTTTGAGGTTGGAAGGGTGTGGAAAGAAAATATGTATCCTTGGGACACTATGTTCAGAACCCAGTGGTCATTGGTAATGGTGGCCCAGGTACTTGTATGAAAGGAGAGTTTTCCTCCTAGGGATAAGTGAAGGTGGGCAGAGAGAGGGGGTGGGGGAGGTGAGTCATTGAGAGTTCTTACCATAAGGGGGTGGTTTAGAACTCCCTGGTCTTGAAGTGGAGGTAGTCCACTGCTTAGATCTCTGCATTCCCTGTGGCTGCTGTCTCGGGGGGTCTGGTTCCCCAGGGCCAAGGCTGGAGTGGCTTACTGGGAGCAGGAAAGCACCAGTGTTAGGTGGGACAATGCCTGCTGAACCTAGGTGGCTGGACCTGCAAGAAATCCTTAACTGTTTGCATAGATTTTGCTTTTTCTTCCATCTTTTTTTAAGACCTCTTCTGCCTTAGTGCCAAATAAGTTATCTTTGCTCAAGGGTCATCCAGCAATTTAGATCAGATATGGTCTGGCAGGGGCTGTTACTTAAGCCATGCATACCTTCTAATGATAGATCCAGTGACTGCTGCCCTGCAAGAAGCTTCTAGGGCATCAAAACCACAGTGCAAGGTGTGTTTAGTTACTTGACTTGCAGAATGCATTAACTCTTGTAATTCTTTAGATTCTGCCCAAGCAGGAAAGAAATACATTTTTTGTTTAAGGAGTTCCAGGGTATGTTACTGAAATTTCAGCATTCGGAACTGACAATTTAGTGCCCTGATAGCAAGAGTAGCTGAGGTGTATACTTTTTTACCCCATCTGTTCAGTGCCCGGGAATCCCTATCTGAGAGGTTGGGATTCTTAGCAGAGGTTGCTTTAATCCCTTTAGGTCTTTGAGAAATTACTTCAGGGTCAGCAGTAGGATTTTTGAAAATAAATGTGTGTGAGTCAGAGACTTTGTAGTACCTGTCTGGTTTTCTGGGTGCAGGAGGGAGGGTGTCAGGAGTCAAGCTGGATTCCATGAAAACATCCTCCACAACATCCAGGACTGGGAGGATGTCCAAGGGTATGTACTGTGGAAGATCTAGGAATCCCCTGAGTCTCTTTTTTGACTGAAGGTAGTCTTGACTCTCCTATTGGAAATGCTCCCTTAAGGTATGCAGTATTTCCCCAAAGGAAAAATCTCTGGTGGAGAGGCTGAAGGAATGGAATCCTCTGCATCAGAATACTCATAAGTAGAGAGGGGTTGCATGTCTTCATATTCATATGCATCAGATTCATCTGACTCTTGTTCAGACAAAACTACAGGGGACATATCTCTTTTAGTTTTGGATGGGGTTGCTTGGCTTCCCCTGATCAGCATGATAAGGTCTTATGCCATTTTAAGCATTTGAGAGTGAGGCAAGAAAGCAGGCAACTGAGAGTGGGTCATCGGTTTCTTGAGTGTGGTTCATACCTAGTCACGAAAGAAGACGTCGGTTTGTGTCGAGAATCGGTAGTGCAAAGGACTTCCTTGGAAGCCGGTGCCTGCTCAACAGCTCCTTACCCATCCAAGGTAGAGATGACCTCAGGATCCTTAGTCAGAGAAGAGTTCTGCGGCATACCAGACTCTGAAAGGGTCTCAGTAGCGGCTTGTGAATCCACAGAAGTGGGCATCAAAGGCTAAAAAAGTGCCTCAAGGAGGACCGGAGAACTGATGACTAACTTAAGGGAAACATTGTCAGTAGGTTTGGACCTGTGCGGTCTGTCTCTGTCTTTACCTTTATGTTTTTTT